>NC_070645.1:11459123-11496623 GCF_947347685.1 Pleuronectes platessa
TCCCGTCAGGGAACACAAAGTGATCCATCAGTTTCTCCACAGAAAACCAATTTCACTGGAGATGTTCGGTTTTTCACAGACACACACCACCTATCCTTGCAGAGAGAGCAAAAAGGGGGAAACAGAGAGAGACACACACACACACACACACAAACGCACACAGATAAAGAAAGAGGGAAAAGAATGGCAAGGAAACAGAACAGAGAGGAGAAGGAGACGTGGAGCACAATTGAAAGAGAAGGACGGCAGGAATACGAGAAAATAAAAGAGGAGCCATGTTGCCGTGTTCAATCGGACACGCGGCTATTTGCTGTCTCATCAGTTCAATATATGTAAAAACTGCACACTGTTGCCCCCCCCCCCCCCCTCAGATGCACTGGGAGTTGACACACAGCGCCTGTCAAATGGGCTTTGTGTGAGTGCTCCAAAAAAAAGACAAGGGTCTCAGTCTCTACACGGCGGTGTGGGTAATTACAAAAATAAATAAAGATGAAAGACTGAAAGAAGAAAAGAAAAAAGAGAGAGAGAGAGAGAGAGAGAGAGAGAGAGAGAGAGAGAGAGAGAGAGAGAGAGAGAGAGAGAGAGAGAGAGAGAACTTCTCGCTTCTGACCGTTAAAGCTTGAAGTGTGGAATTATGAGCGAGGGAGCGAGGCATGCGGCGGCGGCCCAGTTCTGCTGTGTTGAAGCGGGGCAGATGACAACATAATTACAGGGAGTCATCTCATAACACGTGATTAAACAAACAATGCATGTCGTCTCCTCCGAAAGGTCCCCCTTCTTTCTTCTTTCTTGTCTTTTTTCTATTCTCATGCGTGTGCTCGCTGAACGTCGACGCCGCATGTGTTCTCCTCACACGGGGGGGGCGAGGAGAAGGAGGTGGCTCCGTGCACACTCGCGAACACATGCGGGTGAAAAAACCACAGACGGGAAATGGTGCATGCCGACAAACAGGCGATGGACAGCCGGCTAATGTATCCGTGTTGTAATGGGCTTAAGTTAAAACAAGATGAGAGAGGCCTTCATTTCAGAGGAGCCGCATTGCTACTAATGACTAGAGGGCCCCCCAACTGCCATCTCAGCCTATTATAACTTTGAGATGGCTCTTCTGTGTTTTTTAAAGATGAATGCAAATTAAAAAGCATTAGGCTACATTCATTTGCGGTCTTTGGCATATAGGCCACTTTTGGTCTGAGGGCCACTTAAGGCTGCCTTATTTCTTCAAATGACCTTGAAATCAAAGAAAGAGCAAGTTTTAATGATTTAGAGGGCTCTTAAAGACTCGGAGAGGAGAGGCAACACAGGGCCTCATTAAAATTTTCATTTCAACATTAAAAAAGCTTTTTGTTACTAATGTCCCTGCCAGGATGCTGAGTTGATGCACAAAGAGACCCATAAGAATGCCCCTGCATCTGAGCCAACTCGATGTCAATGCGTCTCCTCGTCCCTCCGTCAGTGATTCTATAAATTACAAGGCATGCTTATTTGGGCTGCTTTCATCATTTGTCTTTGTGAGACTTGTGTGTGTGTGTGTGTGTGTGGGGGGGGGGGGGGGGGGGGGGGGGGGGCTCACGTGTGATAAACACGGCGTGGAGCTGTGTGATTTGGTGGGCGGGGCCCCTGCGAATGACCTGGGGAATGCATCGTGTCACTTTATATTTAGCTTCCATTTCCTCACCGCCTGCTCTTCTGCGGCACATGGTATGATTTCTGAGCGTGTGCACGTGTGTGTGTGTGTGTGTGTGTGTGTACGTGAACAAAAGAGTGAGACGTATCCCATCGCCCCCTAAAAATTCCTTCATTCCCCCCTCCATTGCTCCCTTATTTCCCCGATGACTCAACTTGCCTTGTAAAAACCCTGAGCCTGGCTGCTCTGCGCCCTTTAAAATGTAAAGCAATATTCCAAAGTCTGACACGTCGATCTCTGCTGCTGTGGTTTCACGGGTCCAAGTGGATGTGAAGAGAGCCGGGGCTGAACAGCGTTAAGTGGGTGTGGAGCCCAAATGTTCACTTTATAAGGTTGTCTTCACGCCAGAGGAAAATATGCAAAGAGCTGACGAGAGAACTGTACGACGGTTTTGTTTGTTACAGGTGGTAAAGCATTAGAAATACCCCCCCCCCCGGAAAAAGAGAGAGAGAAAATGTGCCACATGTTTTCCCCGTGTTCCGCGTGTGGATCCCGCCCCGACGTAGCTTCACCTCTCGTGTGTTTAGTTATTTACAGCCCCGACAACAGTAAGAAGCCTTGAACTGCCTCGGCAAACTACACAGCATCCCTTTGTGTCACAGGCAAAACAGGAAATCAGGCTTTTGTCCGCCCGAGATGGCATCAAAAAAACACCTTGTTTCATCTGTCTTAAGCAATCCCATCTCGACGCCTTCACACGTCCCCGCGCGGGGCTGGCGCTGCTCCTCAGAACAGATCGGGAAACAGCACAAACGATCTGCCGGGGAAGTCCCAGCGGGCCGCCATAACATGCTCGTTTGCCGACGCACCTCTGTTGCACGGAGCCCATGTTTGATTCCTCTCAGGTTGCCCCTCCCTTTCTTTCCTCTGCCGCTCTCACTCTCACTTCACTTCTATCACTTGCTCATTTCACTGTCTATGTCACCCCACTTGCTTTCTCTCCCCCCCCCCCCCCCCCCCCCGTCCCTGACACTCGGGCTCCGTCAGCCCGCTGGCCCGTCTGTCTCTGTTTCTTTTTTCTCTCAGGCCTGCCTCCCTCTCTCCCTCTCTCCCCTCTCTCCCTCTCGCCCTCACACCTCCGCCTCCTTCTCCTTCACTTCAAAATACGTGCTAGTTGGCTGTGTCTTGTGGAAATGCCAGCAGTGATTGTATCCTTCATCCACAATGCAATAATAAAGCAGGTGTGCTTCCTGCCCCCTCCATTTTCCTGACTCTCCTTCGTTCCCTTTGTGCCTCGGAAATGAAATGTATTGCGGCGGTAAAAAAAGCAAGACGGCCAAAAGACAGATATACAGGGAAAAAAGGTTATATTGCCTTTTCTCGTATGTTAGTTTGTGTGCGGCCTTTGTTGGCACCTGGGTTAATCCAGAGGAAATGCTGTTAATATGTATTTCCCATCTTAAATGAAGCATCGCTGCAAGAATTGTGCCCTTTGTCGTACATGGCTGTGTCCCGCTCCCCACAGATCCAGCGCCGCCCGCTCAACAAACAACATTTATCTCCGCATTTAGTGGAAGAGCCGAGTGAATTTCCTCCTGAGGGTGGAAAGTTTCAGAGTTTTGCGTAATCAGTTTGTTGGACGAAGTCTTAAAGCTGCATCACACCTGTTAGCGACAAAACAACCGTTTTTTTTTTAATCTTTTTGGCGCGTACCCCCGAATCTAGCCAGCAATAAATAATAGGATTTCACGTTGAGTATTTGTTCACGGGGGACGATGGTTTCCTGATTTCTCCGGTGCAACGGTTTGGTGGATGAATCGCAGGTGGAGGAGATGTTGCGCGGTGGATGGAGACCAGGTGCTGGAGTTATTTCCGGTCCTCGCTGTTAATCACCAACCTGACGCTGAAATATGGCGTGCAATTTAGCAGTTTTAAAATAGAGCTCCCCTCGCCTGCATATACTTAGGTTGGGGGGAAATAATAATAAGGGCGCGATAGAGTCAAGAGACAAGAGGATGTTTCATTTAAATGTGCGCCGCAAAAAAAAAAATGTGTTCCGTTTTATCAGCGAATGCGAGGCTCAAAGTCTGCAGGATAATAGAAACTAAAAAGGATCTGATGCTGTCTGCCTGATAACAATAATTTGACAGTTTCAATTCCTATGCAGCAATCATGGCTTTGATGTGAGGAGCTGATTAACAACTAACTTTACCAATCCCCCCCGTTTCCAGGATTTCATGTGCACATGCAGCATTCTAAGTGAAAGAGAACAAACGAGCGAGAACAAGTCCCAAAAACTTAAATAAACAACAGTGTGTATTGTTGCATTGTTGATTTGAGCTCCATAGATGAAGCCCTACATGACTGTGATGTCAATAGGCAGTAAATAAAGGCAAGAAAACATGGGAACGTGTTTGCTCCAAAACAAGCTCTCTCCTGTTTGCAGTCATTTGCGTTGCAGCTTCTGGAAGAGTCAGAGTGTGACAGAGGTTTACGTCAGAGACAGACTGTCTAAATATCTGATTATAAGCTGTTTATCCTCGTTAAACGATGACAACATGGTAACGCCGATACGCGAGAGGCCTCAAATGTGAAGCTGGTCAATATCTATTGACAGACAAATCATTGTTGTTGTTCTTTCGTTTCGTCATTGTCCAGGCCCCCGATGCATGAGGGTCTAAACTGGGAGTGAATGTGATTGGATTTTCGGTCTCCGTCATTAAATTCCCATGCGGGGAATACTAATTCCAGTATTTAGTGCGGTGATGCCGGGGCTTGCTTTCATCTTAAACTGATTCCAGTCTAATTAGATTGGGCATGTGGGGGGTGGTGGATGTATGTCTGGACTAATCCCTGCCTCTCTGTCCCAAACATTGTATTATCCAGAGAAAATCCATTGGCTGCAGGCTATTCAAAGCCAGATCTGCCTCCTCTGCAGCCTCTGCACTGTATCATCTGGAGAGCCGTGGCTCGAAGGGTACACTGTGCAGTGAGGGTGGAACCTAATGGTCATGAGTGATGTATGGGTTGCAGAAAACGCCATTTAGAATTTACAGTAAACCTTTTATCGTGTATTCAGGGCAAGACCGCTCACTGCTGTGGCCTCTTTAGCAAAGCTGTGTCTGAACTACTCTTCTCTTCAGAGGGCACTTTTATTCTAGGACAGTGCAGTTAGGCGGTGGAATTGGGTGGCCCCCTAAAATCCAGTTATATTTAAATAGCTCTTTTTTGAAAGATTTTATATGTTCTTGGACCGATAAACAGTCAGAACTTGTAAACAATATACAATAAACGGATACTGTGAGCGTATTCGCTGTGCACAGTTCATTCACCCATTGAATAACGGACAGACCACAGGGAAAACGCAGTGTAAAGAGGTCCTTCCCTCTAGGCACAGAGAAGGCCAGAAAAATGAAAGGCCTTCAGCCATTTTACTCCACAAAGGTCAAACACAATTCAATTCCATAGTATGGTGGTGGTGGGGGGGGGGGGGGGGCTATCTCGGCAAGCGGGTGCACTTTAAGGGTGAGCAACGGGAAAGGACCATTCAGCAGCGCATTAGTCAAGGGCGAGGGGTGAAGTCAGAAGGAGGTGGGGGGGGGGGGGGGCAGAAAAAAAGCTGGTTTTGAAGCTTTTACATGTTGCGGCCGTTTCAGTGTTTGAGCGAAACAATAAAGGCCACAGCCGACTGTGCCCGAGTGAAAAGATCCTCATCTTCCCCTTCATTTCTTGATGTCCTTGTGAAATTTCATTAGGTGGATTTAACGACTTGCGAATGTCGGCTTTCTCCGTGACCCTGACACCGGTGGCGGACGCGTGGCACTGGCAGGCCGTGATGTATTGTGTTGAGGTCTTCCTGAGGTGCAGTTTTTAATGTGACAGCATCTGTCGACCTCAGCTTTTAAAAGTCACCCTGCCGTCTCGACTTGGCGTCAATTCTGCTTCTCGAGAATAGAGGCGGTTTATAATCGTCACCACAAAACACAATTTCCTATTTATATATTTATCGACTGGGGAGTTTATGTTAAAAAATGCTTTGGCCTCTCGATGCTTTGCTTCAGTTAGTGATTAAACCTTTTCAACACGGGCCGTACAGTGACAAGAAGATCCACTAGTGGAGTTGTAGGAAACAGCAGATGTTCTTTGCCCTCCCGCGTGATCATACACTTGTTTATCTATGTGTTTGATTTGTTGTTGTGGATGTTTCCCCGATGATGGCAGCGCTGCAGAGTGGCACCTGATCAGATCGAGATTAGCAGACACTTCAAAACCTAATCCCTGCATCTGCTTAGAGTCAGATTACCACAAAAAGCATAATGATGGGAAAATACCCATTTTGTGATTTAGAATGTTTGTCTGTGACTGACATGACAATTATTGAAGGGATGTTGACACGATACATAACATTTGCCTTTATCCAAAATGTAATACGGCTTTTTTGAAATGTTTGATAAAATGTCAGCTTCTATCTAAAATGTTGCGCTCATCTAGAGCTGCTTTGAAAAGTTATCATGAATAAAAACTTCATTGTAAGTGTACCTCTTCACAAACCTATATTAAAATCATAATATAAATGTAAACTGTTTGAATTTGAAATGGCTAACCAAACAATACACTGTTACTAAACTGCCATCAATATAATGAGATAAAGAGAGCATTTATGGAAATGGACATTTTAAGCATTGCCAGACGTGATCGGCAGCCAGATGCAATTCTTATTTTGTTGTGTTGCAAAAACATGTCATGAATGATGTGTGTGGAACCAATTGAAAATGAAATAAAGAATATTTGATGGGACCAGGCTGGTTTGCAGATACAGTTTTTAATGTATCACAACAATGAGCAACAAACATACTTGATGAACTATTTCCAGAAGTTGTTCAAATACCATCTACAATAAACGTCATTTCAACTATGACAACAGGTCTGTGACAAAATAAAAAAACGGTTTCAAAACCATGTTATTACCGTGATACGGTACAGTTGAGACCTCAAACAGTACAGTAACAAAAACTAATGCGACTACTCTCTATATATAAAACATCAATAACATTTTTGGTTTAGTTTATTTAAAGTTTTAGCCATAGGGGCTTCTTCTTATTAAAACCTCAGGGTGCATTTCCTATGTAACCCAGATGTTGAAGAGTACATATTGTGTAGGATATGATTGCGCCATGAAAATCCCTTTGACATCCAGAAGAACAATTCCAATTTCAGCCTTTTGAAGGCTGTCCCCATAAACATGACACAATCCATCCGTTTTTGTTTTTAAAAAGTTCTTTTTTTTTTCTTTTTGGCTGCTGTGCAGTTGCAATATCTATGTACAGTTATATTGTTGGACCATCCTTTTTGTTGGTTTGTTAGCTTTTTACCAGTCCTTGGTGTGGAAAGCGTCCTGTCTGAGGCTAACATCTTAGCACATGATGCTAGCTGACAGTTCAGTCTTTTAATGCTGAGCCACAGAGTGGGGAAAGGCAAAAAGCCAGAGTTGTGAAAGCCTTTGGAATCCGGACAGTCGCTCATGTTTGTACAATGGCAGAATTGCACCTTGGGAGGCCAGGATGTCTCTTATGAAACACAATCGAAAAGTGTCTTCAGGATTAAAGTAAATGTTAAAATACTAAAAATCCAAAAAATGACATTTAAAAAGCTCACGCAGAAAATGAAAGTCTGACATTTTGCTTTAAAACTTTGAAAAAAACACCTTTACAATAATAGAACATAAAAGGAAATGTTACTTGATTTCATTGTTTGAAACAATAACTAAGCATGATTTGATTTAACCTGTCAAACAGTTGCATTACATGCTACTTGCTCATCTCAGAATAGGAAATACCAAAAGCAATACATTTTTGCATTTCTTCATATTAATAAATTTGTACCATGCACAGCCAACTACGAATATGTACAACAGCTTAGCTTTCTTTGTTCACAAGCCTTTTTCTTTCATACAAATAGCCTTCTGTTACTTTGGAATGAATCACATTGGTTTCAATTACCAAACTAGAAAGTGATTCGTAAAAAATTGAACACCCTTTGACAGCTTTCACATTCTTAGTTCCACAGCAAAATAACAAAATAACATAAAATAATAAAAGGTAGCAAAGCAAAGCAATTAATGGATTCAGTATCTTGTCTGGTAGAAAGTTGAGAGAATGTATGGCAAGCAAAATAACATTACACAGTAGCAGCAAACTTTGTAAGGTAATACTTTGCAATGTTGAAATCACTAAATGTGGAAAAATGAAAATGTTGACTTTAACTGTAGATCATCAGAAGTGCCCAGAGAATCGATGGGAGGACGTCAACCTATGCGATAAATGTCTGTGTATACGTGTAACACTGTTTTAAGTCCTACAAGTACAGGAAAAGGTTTTTTAATATACAACACAAATGCTGTTGTCCCCCTTTTAAAGCAGCATATTTTCAAACGTAAATGTTCATACCTTTTTTTAACATTGTGACCAACTTGTACCTTAACAGTTTCAAGTATACAGTACTGCTTTCATGGATGCACCAATTATTAAATAGGTCTCTAGATTGTTAGGCATCAATCCTGTAACAAATATGGACCAATATGCTGCTGCAATAGACACAAATAATAATTAAAATACAAACATACATACATACAGATGGAAAAAAAAAATCTATTAAATTAACAAATGGCCTACTCAAATAATAAAAAGTCAAACAAAAACAAAGTAAGTGCACTATAGTCCAGACACAAGCAGGTACCGTAACAGTACAGCAATTCACAAATGAAAAATGTTATATTCACATAATCCGAGAGAGTCTATCAAAACTAGAGTTATTACCTCTTCAGAAAAGGGTGTGAGCAGAGGTAAAGTGAGAAGGTAAGAGTTGGCACAGATTAGTATATACTACAAGAAAAAAAGGAAAAAATGGGGTGGGAAATAGATACAGCTTGTTGAAATACAAACTGGCAAACACAGGGGCATCATACACATTTACTTCACCATTCTATATTCCCTCAGTGGCAAAACCATACTGTCTTTGTAGGGCAAAACTAAAAGGATATGCACATCGTCCATTGTAACAGTAATATTGTCTCTTGGTACTCTATACACATCAAGGAAATGCGTCCGATAAAGCTTGACATGTTTTGGTTATAAGCCAAGTGTACCCAGGCTTGTTGCTGCTTTAACAAATGAGAAATGTTATGTTCTGACCTGAGAATTTAAAGCTACTGAATTACACCTATCTAAACTAAGAGAGATTCTCTTTGAGGGTTCTGGATCGTCATCCCATACAGTACATGCTAGCATTTGGAAAACAATCCAGCTGAGGTGCAATTTGCTATCGTGAGAGTTTTTGGCTTGAAACAAGCTCCCCAAGGGAGCCTGTGGGATTTTTTCCTACTCCTTGTTTTTGTATACAATATAAGCTCAGTCAAGCATCTGCAACAGTTCTGTCCATAACAAAAATCAATCAATATCTTGCCAGCATATCAATATGGGAAAAACAATCCTGAGTCAATCATTTGGTACTGTAATTTTTTGGGTTAAGAGAGACTTTGGAACTGCAGTTTAAAAAGTCTTATTTTTTTCTTTAAGCAAGGGATCCTTGTGTCACTCCTACACACTGAACATATCCATTCTGATACTACTGAAGCTCGCGTCTAGGCCAGAGGCCGGCTTAGCCTTGACTTCCAACGCGTTCTCTAAATCATCCAGCTTCTGGTTTAGCTCATTGTCAGACTCATCTGAACAACTCTCGATGGGTAGTGAGGTTGGAACCCCTGAGGTGCTGCAGGAAGTTGAGGTAACCGTTGAAGGTGAGGAGAGGGGGGGAGGAGGAGAGGCAGACGGGGAAAAGGAAGCAGCTTTCCGGGCTGTGGTGGCCTGGAACAGGACATTTGGCCAGGACTTCATGGACAAGCGAGAGAGATGAGGAAAGGTGTTATTAGAAGAAGCTGCAGACTGCGAGGTAGATGTGGTGTTAGGAGTAGGGGAGCAGACAGAGTGAGGTAATAATCTAGTATGCTCTTTGGCATTTCTCATTGCTTGTTTGATTGTTTTCTCTTTGTGCAAGCTCGACTGAAGATGTTGGCCAAGTGCTTCATTCCCGTTAACAACCACATTGCAGGCAACACAAGTGTAGTTGCTCACTGCCTTTCGAAGCACTGTCTCTTGCGGGTCAGTAAAAGGATGTCCGAAGTAACAGAAGGACTTCTGATGACGCACCACTGAATCTTCATCAGCAAAAATCATCTGGCACTTCCTGCATATAAACTCATGCTTGACGGACGGTACAATAAAAGCGTCTGAAAAATCCATGGTACTTTTGGTATCTGTTTTGGGGTCTTCTTTTGTGCTTTCTTTTGAAGAGCCTTTGTTGGTTTCATCCTTAGCATCTATCGCATCTTTTGGTTTGAGAGAGTTAGTGGTGGTGCTCTGTATGCTCTGGGGTGTCTTCACAGGGGTTGGTTTGTGTTGCTGCTGCTGCTGCTGCTGCTGCCTCTTCTGCTGTCTCTGCTGCTGCTCTAGTTGTTTCTGCTGCTGCTGTTGTTGCTTCTGCAGTGAATCCTGAAGGGACTGCTGGTACTGCTGGTACTGCTGCAGGAGAGCGGTCTGGGAGAGACCAGTTGCCATGGCAGCTTGTGGGACTGCTGCCGGGCCATATGGAAACAGGCTTTCCATTCCACACATTGGTGGGAAGTAGCCCCCGGTTTGGACCCCTCTAGTAAGCTGGGGAGAGAAGCAGTTGGGAAATCCAGGGAGAAAATAGGGCAGGAACTGCCCCCCCAAGAAGGAGGTGGGATCACTTGCCGCAAGGGCATTCTGAAGGGCCTGAAGCTGTGTCGCGTCCAATGCAGTCTCATTTCCTGGTTTCCCTGCAGCAGAACGTGGTTTCTCCCTTTTCTTAGCCATGCTGGGGGTCTCAGGGCGTGAGCCGCTCTCGTTCTCTTGGTCCTTCACCTTCATCTGCAGTGACTTGTCTCCTGATTTCTTGCTGCGGTCTCTCTCTGTGTCTTTGCCTTGCTGCTCTGTATGATTTGCTGCTGCCAAAGGTGTGGAGGGAACAGGAGGAGGAGGAGGAGGTGGAGGAGGAGGAGGAGGAGGAGTCTGCAGAAGAGTCTTGGTTGGGGTAGTGCTGAGAGACATGGCAGGAGAGGGGGTGGCTGGTGTAGGGAACCCAAGCATGCCAGCACCAGGAGACGCTAAAGCTGAAATACAGTGGTATATAAATATGGAAATGTTCAATATTTGAATAATCAATCCCAATGGAAATTGTTTAAGATAAAGTTGTTAAATTTGTCACTGGCTCGTTAAGATTTTGTTATGGATCAAAACTGTTCCCATGCGCTTTATGATAATTTCAATCTGCCAATATATTACAATATAAATATACCAAACCAATACAATAAGGGGAAAAACAAACATGAACAAAAGTTATGATATAGATACATGTTGTAAAAAAAAAAAAAATCTCTGAATTATCAATTAGCAGGTCAACTCTGATGCTGACAATGTGCATGCACTAAGTCCCACCCTTTTTCATTTTAAAATAGTTTAAAAAATAAGACTTTTTGACAAACACCACTGTGATACAGAATAAACAGTAGTACATTAGAATAAAATAGTGCATGATAAAGCTTGGTGTCTATTACATTTTTTTTTCTCTTCGTCATACTAACTCACCAGGTGTGTTCGGTGGGAAAACAGGAAGTGACGATGGCCCATTCACCCCAGGAAGTAGCACGGGTGGTAGGCCAGATAACCCTGGGTAGCCTGAGGGTAGACTGAGGCCATGAAGTGCATTATTGTTGTCCAATGAAGTCAGTTGGTGCTGGCCAGGCAGGCCAAGTCCATCACCAACTTTCTTCATGCGGTCCATCTCTTGCTGGGCCATCAGCTGACGAACAGTGGTTGGTGCTAGGTAGTCCTTTTCTCTATCCACCTGGTTTACCAGGGTTTCTTGCACTTTGGCGATGTGCTGTCTGGAGAAAATGTGGTCTCGGACAGACGTCCTGGCAGTGTACTTTATACAACACAAGGTACACTCCGGCCTGGGCCCCTCCGCTGAGCCTTGACTTATCATGAATGGCTTTCCAATGTTAATCTTGAACTTCTTTTCTTTAGCACGGGCATTCTGGAACCACACCTGGACAACCCGCTTGGGGAGTCCAATCTCATTGCCCAGCATCTCACACTCTTGCATTGTGGGAGTTCGGTAGTCACTGAAACAGGCCTTAAGGACTTTAAGTTGCAGGTTACTCATCTGGGTTCTGAAGCGTTTGTGGCCAGGCCTGTCCCCAGAATTGCTGCCTTTGCCAGACTTGCTGAAAGGGTTACCTGTCCCGAACGGACTGGGGGAACTGGGATCAGCTAGGCTTGATGACTCACTCCTGTCATTGCTTTCATCCATTTCATAATCCCTGTAGCTATAATAAGAGTCGCAGTCTCTTTCAGAATAGCTCAGGGAAGGGCTAACCATACTGAATTGGAACCTTTCATTGCCAACATCTGAATTTGACCCCAAGCCACTCTTGGTGTCACTCAGCTTGTCTCCTCCATTGGCAGTGAGGCTCTCAATCTCATTGTTATTACCCTCGTCTCCAGTTGTTGCATCACTTATGGCTGTATTAATTGATGATGTCTCATCAAAGTCCATCTTCATGAGATCATAAGTTGAAGCTTCTGCTGAATTAAAATTAGGCCCTTCAGTTTCATCACAGTTTTCAGCTTTTAAGGATGAAGGGCTTAAGAAGTTTTTTACCTGGGCTTCAGATGGTTTGAGTGGAGTTGAGGATGCAGCAGGCAGCTCATAGTCATTTGGCTCAGTCTTGGTAGGCAGCTGTGAGAAGTCAAAGAAACTATATTTATTTGGGCTTTCTCCTCTTTCATTGTCTTGATTCATCATTGGGCTTGGTGGCAAGCTGAAACCTGCCTGCTTAGCCTCGTGCCAGTGTCTGGATCGTATGTGACTATCTA
Organism: Pleuronectes platessa; assembly: GCF_947347685.1. NCBI lineage: Eukaryota > Metazoa > Chordata > Actinopteri > Pleuronectiformes > Pleuronectidae > Pleuronectes > Pleuronectes platessa. The sequence continues at coordinate 11,471,703 of NC_070645.1, forward strand.
GAGCAGATTTAGCCTTGAACAGTGCTCTGCAGAAGGGACACTTCTTGTGGGACTGGGAGGGCCCTATAGCTCTAAACTGTCCCTTTCTTTCTCTTGCACGTGTATTTTGGAACCAAACTTGCACAACCCTCTTTTTCAAGCCAACCTCTCGTGCGATATGGTCCAACATCTTCCTTGTTGGGTTAGAGTCAAGTAGGTATTTGTCATAGAGAACCTCCAGTTGTTCTGGTGTAATGGTGGTCCTCAAACGTTTATCTCTGTGTTGCTCTTCACTACTATTTCCTCCATCTTTGTCATTACCACTTTCGTCTTTGTCATCCAGTTTCCTTTTCAGTGATCCAGAGCCTGCTGCAGAGGCCAACCCAGAGCTACCCTGAGATGGGATTTGGGAAAGGCCTCCAGATAACAGCTGACTAGCCATTAGGGGGTTGTTGGGATCAAAAATCATATAGGGCATATCAATGGGTCTTTCAAGGAACTGAGAATGAAGGAATTGGTTTTGGGCAGCTAAGAAATGCATGTGCTGGTGCTCTTGCCATAACTCAACAGTGGGGAACGCAATCTTGCACTGGTCACACTGGTACTGAAGCATTTGGTGGGGTAGACTGTTTGTGAGTGAGGAAAGGGCCAGAGACAGTGGACTTGAGGGCACTGCTGCTGCCTGGGGCTGGGAATGGGGTCTTGATATTTGTGGCTGGGGAGCTTTCTGAGGAGGTGGCTGAGGAGTAGAAGCCTTAGATGGTCTGGGCTCTGGTAGTGACTTGATCACTGGTGACTGGGCACTCTCAGTTTGTTTAGGTTCAGGTTCAGAGCCAATCTCTGGCTTTGGGGACATTTTCCCCAAACTGGCACGAGGAGAGGCCATCACAGGGGAGCTTGAGCCAGAACTGGTGGCAGTTTCTGTTTGGGACTGTCTCGGTGGCTCTAAAGGTCCTTGGGTAATCCGAACTTGACCTTGCTCCATAGAATCTGTGTATTCCTCAAAAGACTGGTCCTCATAGCCTTCTTCATCTTCATCTTTGTAACACAGTTTCTTCTGGTGAGTGATAAGATCAAAGATGCGTGGGAACACTATGTTGCACTTTTTGCACTGGTACTGCATGTTAGTGGTTCTGATGTATCGCTCATTGGTCAGCTCTTTTTTCTCACTGTCTTTAGAATCTGCCTGGTTCTCATACGTCTTGCGAGCTTTCTGGCGGGCGTTCTGGAACCACACTACAATGACTCTGGTTGGTAGGTTGAGCACGGTGGAGAGCTGCTCAATCTCATCATCCTTTGGATAGGCATTAGTGTCAAAGAAATCCTGAAGTACCCTCAACTGGTAATCAGTGAATCTGGTCCTAGAGGACCTCTTGTTGAGGGATGACTCCGTTCTGTAATATTCGTGGGCACTGAGCGGGGGCTCCATTCGAATATCTTCCAATGTAGTAATGGGAGGAATACTAAAATTGTAGGGAGAGTCTTTACTCCTCTGTCTTTCTTTAAAGAGGGTGTTACGGAACCAGTGCTTTATGACTTTTTGGGGCAAGCCAGATTTCTCTGACATCTCTTGGATTTGATCTTCATTAGGAGAATTGTTGATGTCAAAGTTGGCACGCAAGATCTTAAGCTGGTCATCAGTAATACGAGTGCGAGGCCTCTTAAACTGAGACTGACGGAGAAAGTTTGGATCAAGACCCAATTGTTGCTGGCAAAGCTGTGTAAGGTCAGAGGAAAGGGAGTCCATTGAGGGCATTTGGAGGGCCAGCTGATGGGACAGGTTTTGGTGCTGGACAGACTGCATCATTAGAGGTGAGAAAAGGGGCATATCCATGGAAACGGGAAGCTGTACTTGGGGTGGTGCAGCTGGGGCAGAGGGTGTTGGAGGAGGGGGTGGTGGCTGGGATGGTGGTGCCTGGTGAGAGGGTTGGTGCTGGGTCTGGCTGGAAACAGGAGCCGGTGACGGTACTGGGGTTTGGGGCTTGGTCATTGATGTAGATGGAGGCTGTGGAGCTGTCACTGGGGCTGGAGCAGGAGGGGCCGGAGGAGGAGGAGGTGGTGGGGGCGGCGGTGGTGGAGTCTCAGGGGAAGCAGGGTTTATTGGATAGAGTTTGTCATAAGCCTCTCTGTACTGCTGGGCAAACTTTTCAAGCTCCACATATGGGAAGAATTGACTGTGCACATGTTCCTGGTGACTTTTAAGAATAAGCATATTGGAGAAGAGCTTTCCACACATTCCACACTCAAGCTTATCGTTGTTCAGTTCTGCATTTTCACCTCCTTCTTTGTTTTTCTTTTGGTTTCTTTGTCTGTTTTCATTGTACTGGATGACTAACTCAAATCCAAAGTTTTCTAGAAGTGCTTTGGCTGCGTTGCCCCTTGCTCCTGACACAATACGTGGAGGGGGAATCATTGGCTCTGAGAACTTTGACCTTTTAGAATCTTTGTTGTCTTTTCCAACATCACCTAATGAATCGCCTCCATTTTCCAGTTTTGCTCTGTTTTCTTGTTTCTCTAAGTGGTCCTCTGCCTCTCTTGACATTTGAATTTCTGAAATCAAAACACTGTTGGACTCCATTTTGGTTTTGTGGTTCTGCATTTGATGGTTTTTCTGTCGATGCATTTCAGACTGTTTCTGAGAGGCTTGCTGCTGCTGCTGCTGCTGCTGCTGGTGGTGCTGCTGCTGAGCCTGCTGCTGTGCCTGAGCCTGCTGCAGCTGGTGCTGCTGTTGCATCTGCTGCTTCAGGTCCTCCAGGAATGATCCAGTAAGGCCAGGCATTCCAAAAGCTGCTGCTGAGTGCAGCGCAAGTTCTGGGCTCAGGTTGAATTCTGCTCCTGGGATGTAGAAGGGGAAAAGAAACTGGGGTTGTTGGAATTGTAGAAGTGCTTCTGGGGTCATTGGGAAATGGGGGAAAAAAGCTGGATTAAGAAACTGAGGCTGGAAGAAAGCAGCTTGTTGCTGGAGCTCATGCTGAAGCTGCAGTTGCAGTTGGGCTGAGGCCTGCGCTGACTGGTGACTTGCCTGTGCGGAAATATGGTCAGTAGTTATTTGTTTATTACTGTTGCTGCTGTTAGCTTCTTTGGGATCCGCAGTGTTTTCTTTGTTAGCAGAGGGTGTACCACTTCTAGCAGCATCTGAGTTGCTGCCATTTCCTTGTGTGCTTGGTGCTGGACTCTTTGCAGGGACTGGACCACTAGTACCAGAGATGCTGCTGCTGCTGCTGCTGCTCATTTCAGTTTTGGCTGTTCTTGCTTTGGTCTGGTGGAGCACTGACCTCATGTGGATTTCAAGTGTTGAACTTTGGCTATAGGCAACATTACAAATATTGCATTTAAATGGTTTGTTATCAGTGCTGTTGCTAGTCTCCGGTGGGACTGGACTTGATGCTTCTTGAAGGACTTTCTTCAACTTATGCAGATGGGAAACTGAATTATAGTGGACTAGTAAGATGTTCTTTTGGGTAAAGGACTCCTTACATACTGTGCACTTGTAAGGACGAGAGGGGTCCAAAAATTTCTCCATCGTAAAGTTGGGCCCTTTTCTAAATGGTAAGGTTCTTTTAGGTTCTGCCCCCATGTCATCAAGCAGAGAGCTACTGTCACTTCCCGTAGGACTGGGCTTCTCTTCCTGGTCCATGTCATCATCTTTGTCCAAGTCATGTTCAAAGGCCTGAGCTTCCTCTAAGGCCCTGGCCTCACTCTCAGTGATATCTCCATTCGTGGGGAGATTTCCTATTAGTTGCTGCACTTCAGCTTCACTAAGTTCAGGATGTCCATTCTCCAAATGCTTCCTGAGGGCCAGGAATGTCCTGAAGCTGCGCTGGCAAAGGCTGCACATAGTGGCTGCTCTGATGGCATGGTACTGGGAATGTATCTGAAGCTTCTGCATTGTCTTGAAGGCCAGGCTGCAGTGGTTGCAACGATACTTGTAGACATGACGATCAGATACCGAGAGCTGCTGCTGTTGCTGCTGGAGTCTTTGGAGCTCACTGAGATGGTCTTGAAGGGAGTCAGGGGACTTGCTATCTAGTCCTAACACACTGGCTCTCTTCCAGTCTGGGGCCTCTGAGGCCTCCTTTGGGGGCTTGACTTCCTCACCCTGAGGGTCCAATTCAGTCTTTTCTTGACTGGTCAGCTCATCCTTTGAGATGTTTCCTAAAAGTAGAAATACAATTTGAAGTACAATGCTCTGTATTGTTGAATTTTTTCCCTGATACATGACAAAGTATCATACTCTGCTCACCTTGAGATTTTCCACACCCATCAGTCAGGGAGGTAGAGGAATCCATCAGAGATAGACCTTTGTCTTGTCCAGTTTGGGGATGCATAACATTATTTGGTGCTGCTGTGTCAGGTCCACAGACCTACAAGACCAAAACAATTTATTTATTATCTATATTTAGCTAAAGTCCCCACCAGGATACAAAACGCATATTGCACAAACGCACAAATGTAAATCACCGTAATAATAATCACTATTACCACATACCGTCATGATAAGTTTTTCCACGCAGTCAGGAGCCACACTGTGAAGGTGGGTGAGATGCAGCTGCAGGTGAATCTTGTTGCTCAGGACATCCTGGCACAGAGGGCAGCGGATAACCGGCTGCATGGAATGCTGGGACATCACATGGAGCTGCATACGGTTGGCGTCTTTACTGCTGTAGTTGCAATACGGACACTGCTGAACCTAAAAGAAGAGAGTGGAGATATTATGAGATGATTTTCAAGAAAATTACAACTTTTGCAGTCTAAAAATGTATTTAAGAGCAGGAATGAGGTCTCTTATCTTGTTCTGCCCAGCCTGCTTTCCCCATTCTACCTCCCTAGAGTAATTGCGAGACATCACTTCATAATTTTATAACTTTGTTACTTTATATTTAAAAACTAAAAAGGGTTTGATGGAGACATGCAATAATCCTCCCCCCTGCACTGTCAGGGGTGACAATCAACAATTATTTTCAAAATTCAAAGGGGATCTACACAGAGCTTTTCTATTGTTCTCTGCCCACTCACCTCATCCCACCACATTCCCTCCCCCCCAGCCCCCCCCTGTGCTCACTTTCAAACCGAAAATGTAGATCAGCCATGTTTCATGTAATTCACTTAAGTCTCAACTCATACAATTTTATTAACAGAAAACACGATTGCCCAGAATTTCTAATCAGGAGATTACAGATGACAAAGGTGTGTACTCTCCCCAGCTACGCCTTGCCCTCATTACAGGGAGTACTCTGAGCATAGCTGCCTCCCCACCACCTGTCTTAATAGAATCCATTTCTGAAATGACTAAGTCCTCCCTCCTCGCAGGGCCCAGAACCAGACAAGCTAATACTTCATAATCTAATTTAAAAACACATATAATTTAAAGAGATGCAAAAGGGGGAAAGAAGCAAAGGGAGGGAGGCTTAAGGCAAGTGCAGGTATTCCACTTAAGCACACAAAGACTGGCCCTCTGTGCTTGATGCTAAAAAGCTCTGTCAGGGAGGGAATGTTGGGCTGCGTTTAACCCTTGCGCAGAAAGCTGGCTTCAGCAGTTGCTTAATGCTTAGCTTAGCATTTTTGCTTCTTAGAGTTCGTAAGTATCTTCCCATTAGCTCATCCCACAGTCACGCTGAAGGTTAGATTTAATTAGCGCTTATGAAGAACTTGCCTCATTAGCCATTAGCCTTATGTGCATCCAACTTCAGACTGCAACATGTATTTGGAATATGAATTGCCAGATGTCCACTTGAAATATACGCGCACTAAGCACTAAAACCTACGTGCATCTTCTTCAGCGAGGTGAAACGATTACCCACAGTGCACCTCAAATGCTCTCAGGATCTGGGAGAACACACCCGTCTTGAATTACTAGGAACAAGACTCTTGCATGGCGGTTTCTCACAAACCTTTACCTGCTCATTGGCAGAGGTCTTCCCCTCAGCAGACTTTGGCCTCTTTGGTGGGCTTTCAATTTGTCGATCCGGCGGGAGGGAATGTTTAACCGGAGCATTCGGTCCAGTAGCCTCTTTGGACATGGCGATCACTCCTGGCAGGTCAAGGGAGAGACAGACAGAGATTGTAAAGCGTTAAAATTGTATGCCTTTCATGAATTAAACAGTTATTATTACGTGTGTGTGCATTTGTGTAATGTATGCTGAGATCTATTTACAGCAAATCCCTTTTATAACAGTTTAGAAGCTGCAAAAGTACAATGGAGGTGTTTTTATTGAGCTTTTTGGAATCATTATTATTGATTGTATTAAGAACATTGATGAAAAGTATCCCATAGATCACACATGCAGTGGAATAGGAGCATTTAAAATATACCAAGTAAATAAAACTGGCAATCTAATGAATGCATTTAAACATTTTGGGGCCATGTTAGATCACAAAATGGTCAATAGATGCACACATAATAGAATAAATTTGCACGAGTACAAAGTTAATATTCAGTGGGACATGGGCGATGATTTAAAAAATGATCTGACAACAAGACAACATAAGCATTGAGACACGCGTGGACTGTGTTATTCACATTCATGTACACTGATGTGTTTCTGCCCCGAGGAAATGTGAAATGGAGAAAACTCCGGCAAGCTCATTATCACAGCACGACATACATTAAATGTTATGGTAATATTATACACTTCATTAGTTCATATACATTTCCCCAGCTGCCTCAACAACTCCTCTGTCTGTACAAGATGCTAAATTTTCAGGGGGCTCGGTCACGGCTGGTGGTACAGTAGCAACGGCGCTTGTGTGTGTGTCTGTTTGTGTGCGCACGTGTAAGCGTGTGTGACGTTAACAGCGGGGCTCAATGTGGAGAGATCAGCCTCTGGTTGTATAAATGCTGCAGCCGCTGATAAATCTTTCATTAGCCTCATCCTAAGATACAAGCCATGCAGGCTCTGCTTTACTCCTGCCACTGCAATTTACCCGCACAAACACAAAGACACAACAACAGCAAGTCTCCCTCCCTGCTCTCCTACTCCCTCTCTCCCTAAGCCATCACCCCCCTTTCCTGCCTCCCCCCCTTGTCTGGTCACTCAAGGCAATATGTGAGCCTCACTCTTGCGAGTCAACGCTTCACGCTAGATGCACAAATAGAAAAAAAAAGGGAAATCAAAGCACTGATACATGGAGAGGGGGTTTGAAGAAAAAACATTTTGTATTTCATATTATTTCGTGGCTCGTGTTTGTATTGGGCGCATATCAATTCCTCTGGCCCGTTCATGCATTTTAATTCTGTTGCATTAAGTAGGCGTTCCACTTATTTTATTTGTAATCCCCTATATCTGGAGCCTGAAATATTGGCCTGTCAAGGAAAGTGACAAGAGAGAGCGAGGAAGGGAAGAAAGGAAGAAAGAGAGCGAGCGAGCGAGAGCGGGGGGTTGGGGGGGGGCAGAAAAAAAAAAAAAAAAGCACATGGTCACAATGTGAATTTCCAAGAACATCCGAGAATTGCTCTGCAGCTCAGAAAAGCGAGGTAATCTCGTCTTCCACTGCCTGCGATGGGCCCTGCAGGGCCTGTGTGGGTGTGGGTGTGCACATGTGCGTGTATATTGTGTCCTTCATGACAGGCCGCTGACACCCCATTGGTCCGATTGGTCCAGGCTGCAAGCACCTATCATATCACCTGACCTTTTCCAAAGCCTGCACCCGCCTCCCATATTTATTATAACCATTTCTAATTTCAACTTTCAATTTTTGCCTCCGTCCTGCAGTCAATTTGCAACTAAATTACATCCTCGCCAAAATAAAGGAGATGAGACGATTGTCGGACAAGAGACTGCAAATACATTTACAATGCGGCGGGGGGGAGAGAGCCCGCACATCACCATTGATTACTGTCATTTTTTAATGTGAATGTATTTGTGTAGCCTGTGTGTGTGTGTGCAAACTGAAGATCTGTCCTTCCAGTGCAAAGTCGTGTTTTTGTCATCACTTTAGCGTGAAAAACATTTGGTTAACCCTGAACGCTCTCTGCGTGGACACTCGGGAACTTTAAATAGAAAGTCCTGTGAGCGGATAATAGTTATTTTGAGGAATGTAATTGTGTGCAAAAAGATACAATCATTTGCAACACAAACAAATACAATGGCCAATAGAATTCAAACCCAATCTGTAAATTCACGAGAGAAAATCTAAACATCCCTCCGTCTGCAGATGGATTCATATCCCTGCCCTCAATGGCTGAAATAATTAGAGAGAAACAATGGGAGAGAGCGGGACGGAGAAAAAGACAGGATCAGTGGACTATCCTCTCGTTTTCCTTTGTCTCAAAGTCTGCACCCTACACTTAATGACTGTGTCCTTTTTTTCTTCTTCTTTCTCCTCCTCTCTGTCCCCCCCCCCAATCCCTTCATCCCAACGTTGGGCTCCACCAGCTGCAGCCCAGTGAAGCGGAGGGGCAGAATAAACCTGACACCACCAGCCCCACTCTGCCAATGACAAATGTCTGCACGCGGCAGGACCTTGCTTGATTAGATAAATCAAAAGGTGATTTATGACACTCAACCCCCCTTTTGCATGGCGGGGGGAAGAGAGCGGCTCACTCGCCACCCATCTTTATTTGCGACTGTCAGTGATGTTTAGGGAGCGGCGCACACACGCACTTGTATACACGCATGCGGGCGCTCTCAAATGGAGAGGCGCAACGGGGGGAGAGGTGCGGAGGAAAAAGAGGGAAGAACAGGAAAAAAAAATAAAAAAAACATGCTGGAGATGGACCCAGAAGCCCAGAGCTCTAAACACCTCCGGATATTTCTGTCTCAAATTGTTCCTCAAAACGCAGGACGAGCAACAATGCCATCGCAGCTAATGCTTTTCCCCGTGGATCTATTTTAGAATCTGCCCTTTTGTGTTGGAAAGGGTAAGACATTTTGTGCAAACTGAACCAAGCAAATGAGATTTTCACACAAACAAGCAGGTAATTGAATCCTTATATCTCTCAAACTATGACTAGGTGAAACCCACGACATCATCAGGGCCTGCGTCTCGCTACGGGCTTTTCAAAAATAACCGGCACGCACATATTTCAATCTTCTTTTTCGCCCTCTTCCTTTCGTTTACAAGCCGCCGAACGAGCAGATTCCATTCCTGACATTTCATTTCATGAAAATAAAAAAAAAACAGAAACATAGAGAGGAGAGTGGTGGTTGAGGCTGGTGGTGGAGGGGGCTGTCAATTAAGAAGGAGCAGGCTGGGTGGCGGCAGCTTGGATTTAGTATTCAATTTAGCTGTCCTGAGCCCTGGCAGACTGGCTAAGGTTACGGAGCAGTAAATCTAGGGAGGAGAGCCGGCCAAAACAGGCCAGGGTGGGCCGGCCGGCATGATTTACTGGCCTGGTGCTCCGAGGTTACGCATTAGGCTGACCCCCGGTCACCTGATAACATTACAGCAACACACTCTGAACCCCAAACTCCCACTGATGCACTCAGCAGGTCCAGATCTAGCCGGAGGGGCGGAGGAGAGAGCGAGGCAGAGAGAGATAGAGACGGAGAGATAGAGGCCCTCTCTCTCTCTCAAACCGCCCCCCCCTGCACCCTCTCTACACCCACTTCCACTCCGTCTGTGCGTTCACGGGAAGGGTCCACCACATTAAGTGCCATCCCAAACCAATTAGTGGGGAATGGAAGTGGGTTATAAAAAAAAACGACGCACAACACACTCCGTACGAATTCTGTTCGACTAGCCGCACAATCAGAAACTGCTCAAACTAAGACAGATATTTAATATTGTCAAACAGGTGATAATAACAGGGACTTTAGCCGAAAACAAGCAGCGGAGCTAAAAATGAGATGTTGGGAACATGTTTAATTTGGGAGTAACCATGGTTACGAAACAGTTCCTGTTTCCGCTGAGGAGAGGGAAGTTCACCGTGTAGCTTTCTGCTGTATTTATACCCTACACCTTCAAGAGGGGTGCGTCATTCAGCTGTGAGTGTGACAACAAACACAGTCACCCTCTGTGACGGAGTGAAGTGTGTCCAAAATGACAAAGGCCCAGAGAGAGAGAGGGATGGAGAGGGAGAGAGGACGAGAGAGATGGTTAAACAACAGCTGCCTTGTAGTTTGTGATTTTTAATGACTACCCTTCCTTTCTGTTCCATCTCCGGCTTGTACGCTCATGAGAGATAAATATGAGCGTGGCCTTGTCACATTTGACAAATCGTCTGAGACATTCAACAAGCTGTCATTACACAGAAAAAAAAACCACACACACGCACACATGCACAAAGGAATTGCTGCAGGCTCGTAATTAAACATGCTAATATATTTAATATATTTTAATCTCATCATTGAGAGACAGAAAAAGAGCAAAGCTCTCATCTCAAATTGGTCAAATTTGCAAGATGCATGCAAATATATATAAAAAAAAGAGAGACTGGAGATATTACGAATGTGAACAAGCTAATATGGAATATTTAACATCTCATCTTGTTTGCGTGAGATGCCATTTTGGTACAGCCCTACCTGAACAAGTCAAACATGAATACACAACATTTGTGAGCAGGTAGAGATCAGTGGGTCTGCCGCACAAGATCATTTCCATGCCAGGGTCTTTGTTTAGCCGGACAAAGAAGTGGGCCCCTGAGCCATGATGGCAACATGCGCCATCTACAGTACACAGATAGCACAAAGCTATCTGGAAGTAATCCACATAGGGGACATTTGCATGGAGAATGTAACATGGATTATAATTAATCTAAAGTGACATGGGATTAAAAAAGACATTGTAAATGAAGCAAGGGGAAAAGGCTCTCTGGGCCGGTCGTTCCTTGCCCTTCCCCCCATCTCTCTCTGTCTCTCTCTCTCTATTCCCTTCTCTATCTATCTGCCCCTCTTTGTTTAAAGGATCTTGGTCTTGGAGATGAAGTGCGCAAACACACTGCTCACTTGGTCACACTGTAATCCCTTCCCTGGAGATCTCCACACACACACACACACACATAAGTTCACACACATCGGAACATTTCAAGCCTGCCAGAGCTTTGGGGCTGAGGAAGGAGATGCTAAATCTTACTACCCTAAGCTGGAAAAAGAGAAAAACAAGAGCCCTGTCTCTGATGATAACCCGAGCATAACAACACACTACTGACACATCCGAACCTCTGCTATTAGACTTTCTGAAACCTCCCTTTAATCCAAAAGCAAAAAGAACCCACCAGCAATATTATCATATCTGGATTCCCTCGCTGAACAAGGCGATTCCCCCGAAACAAATTATTCACTAAAATAAAAATGCATACAATGCTGCTTTAACAAATAGGTTTCTGACATCTGATGAACTACACTCGGGAACACATACACTTTAAAGTAGGAGGGACATGGACACTTGGCTTTTTTTTCCGGGCATGTGTGCGCGGTGGTGTTAAATGACGCTGGCGGTAATATGCGGCAGTAAATGCATGGATGGTGGTTCCCCCGCCAGTCCGTCAGACAGGCCTGTCAGAGAGATAGAGCTGAAAGATAGATGACTAGCCAAACTAATAGGCCCCAGCCTCACTCAGCTCTCCTTCTGCCTCATTGAGCCTCACATTATGGAGCTAGGTATGGCATGCTAGGGAAAGGGGAGGTGGGGTGGGAGCTTGAGATGGATAGAGGGGTGGGAGTTGGAAGGTGTGTGTGTGTGTGTGTGTGTGTGTGTGTGTGTGAGTTGGGGGGAGAATGAGTGTGGTGGCAGGGGCGCAAAAGAGAAAGAGGTGGAGAGATATTAGTAGAGGAGGACGAATGAGAGAGCGAGAGAGAGAAAGAGAGAGGGAGAGAGGCCCATGCAATGACAGGAAAAAGTGGAGAGAGAGAGAGAGAGAGAGAGAGAGAGAGAGCGAGAGAGAGAGAGAGAGAGAGACGCCATGCAATATTCATCCCCAGCCATGGATTTCCATCTCATACATAAAAAGATCATATGAATTCTTATTTGGGTAAATCAAATCTAACAAAGCCAGGGCTATCCCGACCACAGCCTGGCAGCGGAGGCATTATGTGCTCGCTACCTCGCCCAAAATAACAAAAACACCGAGCCGCCTTGTACTGATTGTTGCCCCTCCCCGCTTACAACATCGCCATTCTTACAAACAAATAAAACAATTCCCCCCCCCTCCTCTTTTCTCCCTCGTGCTGCTTCTCTATCCGAGGTAATGCCTGGTGCTATGGTCACAGATTGGACAACAATTAAGGGATAGACAGAGCCGGAGAAAAATAGGAGAGAAAGAAAAATGAAGGGAGGGAACAGGAGAGAGAGAGAGAGAGAGAGAGAAAAAAAAACTAATTTAAGGGTTGCTGGGATGTGGTGCAATATTAGAAAAACATATACACAGGCCCCCCCATCTAATCCCGTGCTTATGAAAAATTAATATGTCATCGGAGAGGGCACAAGAACGAGAAAAGATTAATGCAAGGCGCTTATAAATTACAAGCACGCAAACTGATTTGATTAAAAAATAATCTGGGGCCTGGACATAGCCTGGTAATATCCACAACACTCAACTTATCCCTCTCTCTTTCTCTCCGCTTTTTTTCCCCCCTACTCTTTTCCTTCTTTCCCACTGTCTCTTCCCCTGTCTCTCTCATTCCCTTTTTCTCTTTCTGTCAGATGGAAACGATTAAAGCGGGTCACATGGAGGCTAGTCAGCAGCGTTCACATGTTACACACACATGTTAGAACCTTTTCTCAGGGAGAGAGGGAGCGGGAGATGAATGCTAACTCTGAAAAGAAGGGACACTAATGGTCATATGTGTTTTTATATGTGTGTGTGTGTGTGTGTGTGTGTGTGTGTGTGTCTTTGTGCATGTGGACTCACGGTCAGCTCTCCTGCTGTCAGTCATCTCTCTCTCAGTGAGGTTGAGTCCGTGCCTGGAGGACGAGCGAGGAGGTCTCTCACCATCCTCAGCGGTCTCTTCTGAAAATACACAGAAAAAACAACAACTACGTTACCCACAATGCTCTCTAAAATACAGCACTTTGCTGGCCCGGGCCGGGGCGGCTGAAAAACAAACCTCCCATGATGCTGAAGTTGAGAAATGGAGCAGATGTTTTGTCTGATATCGCTGTATCACATTAAAGCCAGTTTGAAAATATTCCTGTTTGTACATGTTCAGTTAATCCTCATAAACCCCCTTTTTTTTTCTCCTCCACAAATGTCAAGTGTACTCTGCTGGACAGTGTCTCGCACCGGCGAATAATGCTCCCAGTGACTTGGACAAATGTTGTGTTGAAAATAGCTCTGCCGTGCCACTTCTGGAGGGTGAAACATAATACATCCGTACATAATGCTTCCATGGAAGAAGGGAAGTTGTGCGAGGAGAAAATATGTCCGACTGGGGGAAGTATTTTAGTCATTTTTGGGTGTTTCTTCAGGGGGGACTTTTCAGAAACTTCTATTTAAAGACAAGGCATGGTAATGTTTAACTTTTCTATGTTTTCTCTCCAACACAAATGTCAGGAATTCTCCTGTTCTTTCTTTAAATCACTCAAAGAAATGATTTCATGTTGTACAAATGTTTGTATGACGACATACAGGACACAAATTAGTTTGTTTTTTTAGATGAATTCTTTGTATTATGTTTGGATGCAAATGTTTTATTTGTCACTAAAAAACTAAACTAAAACCTCCTTCTACAATCATTATCATGGATAGCCACATAATATGTATCCTATAAAGTAAAGAGACAATAAATGTCAAATATAATAAGTGTGTCTATCTTCGTGTTTGTGTATTTCTCTGTAAAAAGTGTACATGCATGCACACACACACACAAACCCAACACACACGTGCAGCTCTGTACTATTAGCAGATTAGCTTGCCCATCTCGGAGAGTTCAGCCCCTTGTTTGATAATTCTGTGTATCTGCAGTGTTCTGCCAGTGGATTAAACTGTGCGTATGCGTGCATGTGTGAGTGTGTGTGAGCGCAAGTGAGTGTGTGTGTAGGCACGAGTGTGTGTATGTGTGTATATGTGTCGCCAGCACAAGCTAACACTAATCCAAGCCGAGCCCCAGCGATCCCTTTCATCCAGCCATCATTTGTCTCCGGCTGGGCTGATGTCACTTTGTAATGAATTTTGAGCAGTCTGAGAGAGGCCAGATAACCAGGCATGCATACACACACACACACACACACACACACACACACACACACCCTCACACGCGCACAAATATATATATACACACATATTCTACCCTCCTCCATCTCGTGGCTAGCACACACAAATGTAAAATCAAACAGAAAAATTACACATAGGTGTCTAGTCCCACACACACAGAGTAATATTCACTCACACACACACACACCCACACACACAGAGACCAAAACCGTTAAAAATTTCATGTCTTCTAAACGGGGGAGGGGAGGAAGGGGGGGTGGTCTCTCTCACCACAAACCCCTCACTCTGCAGGAGAATGAAAGGGGAGTGTGTGTCTGTGTGCATGCGTGTTTGAGTGAGTGTGTGTGTGTGTAAAAGAGCTGCACTCATCAATCCTGCACTGCCTTAATAACCTTATTTTACAATGCGCGTGCACACACACACGCGCACACACACGCACACACTCACAGTCATATTCATAGAAATAAGGCAAAGGGTGCATTGAGGTCAGCTGGCATTTGCATACAATCACTTTGGCCATTGTATGACGAGCACAAGCGGTCTGTAAAAAGCCCCGACGGAAACATGATATGATTAACCCCTTCCCGTACAGAAAGGTGCACACAGACACACACACACACACACACACATACTAAAAACACACAAAGACTCAGACAGACACACAGACTAAGCCCTGGCGCCGTTACTTTAAGCGCCAACACATTAAGTGGACATTATATCCAGCATGAAATTTTCATGGCAGAAACTAGCATGTGATTGAAAAATTGCGGTTGTGTGTGTTTGCTTTCAGGACCACGTTTTTTTTTTATTTTTGCACACGCTTTAGTGCCGCACATATTTTTCACATATGTATACGCAGTCAATGTCAAGGTGTAAGTATCCATCTTTCTTGTACGTGTGTGCGTGTGTGTGTGTATGTGTGTGTTTGTGTGTGAAATAGGGAGAGACTGGGGCTGCACTCTGCTCCTGATGTTTTATTAATACGTCGGTGACAACGGGGATGAAATATCTCCTGTCAGCCACGAGAGCCCGGACTGCAGAAATTGCAGTTTTCACTGCTGGTGCTGTGGCGGCGTCTATCTTTGTATTTTAATTCACCCCACCTCCATATATATTGAAGGGAAGCGGTAGGACAGTGTGTGTGTGTTTGTGTGTGTGTGTGTGTGTGTGTGCGTGCATGGATGTAAATTGTTCTGAGAGAGTCCTTCATCGCTGGTTTGTCTCTTTTCTCCACACATGACTTTTGTCCGGTGCCAAGAAAAGAAAAACACAAATGGCCCAAATTGAACAGCGTGTGTTTTGCGGAAGAGTGAGAAAAGACAGGAAGGGAGAAGAGTCAAAACATATTGCAAGGTCAGGACAAAGTCTCAATTTGAAAATCTCAATAAAGAGATTGTTTCTTGAATGTCAAATCCTATTCCATTACTTCTATTTAAAACGTTTTCAGATTAGAGGCTACAGGTTATCTGTATCTATTACTTATTCACCCTATTATCACTATTGTTATACAATATTAATATTATAACAATATGCACACATTTTAATTCATACTATGTAACCTGATTTAAAAAATGTAAACTATATGACAAATTAATGATTATTAACATTATCATATATGCAGCCACTGCAAATCCTGACAATAATCATCTTTATTAGACTCTGAAAGATGAATTTGTGTGACTTGACATGATATGTGCATGAAATGATTCAACATCTGCAGTGGATAAAGTGCACGTGAAACACACTTTTCTCTTAAGGAGGACAGTGAGGGAACGGCGGATGAGGGTCGTGTGTGAAAGTGGTCATAGCTGCACCCGGTGCCTGATCATAAAAAGGACTAAACCACCGTCTAAATGTAACCTCTAGGGGGCACTCTACCTGTGGCCAGATAGGACCCAAGAGAAAAGAGAGACAATGAACAGAGAGAAGTAAAGAGAGGAAGGAATGAGGCTAGAGAGTGGGTGAAGAAAGAGAAAAATTGAGGGGGGAGAGGAAGAGGAGGGGGTGATCATCTGGGCCTCATCAGTGTTTTTTTTTCTCACTCCTTTCCCCTTCTCGTCGGTTAGATCTGTGGTGTGTGTGTGTGTGTGTACGTGTGTGTACGTGCGTGCGTGTGTGCATACAGGGAATGTGTTTCCACACTGAGGACATTCCCAGACGAGCTCTCTCAATACATCAGCACAGCGTCTGCCCTCTGACTGACCCTGACAGTTACACACCACATGAGTGTGTACGCGAGTGCGCGTGCAACTGGGTGTTGCGCACATGTTTGTGTGCGTATGTGTTGTGTGGTTGTGCGCCATTGATCAAGTGAGTGAGACAGTGACTGCATGTGTTTGCATGTGAGTTGTCATGTGCAAGCGTGTGTTCATGTGCGAGCGAGAGGGGGAGAGAGAGAGAGCGAGAGAAGAAAGAAGAGAGAGAGAGAGAAGGAGAGAGAGAGAGAGAAGGAGAGAGAGAGAGAAAGAGAGAGAGGGTTCTGCGGCAGGGACTCTTAACCATCAACTTAATCGCTACCAGAGGACGCAGAGAGCAAAACTTTCGCAGTCACCTTCCACTGCCTCTGTGCATATCCATACACACGCACAGACACACACCCGCACCCGTACACACACACACACACACAGATACACACAAGGAGTGGGTCAGGCTGTGCAGGGTGTGTGATTTTGGCAGCCTGGTGGGACTCTCTTTGATGTGGGTCGGTCGGAACATTAAAGCTGGCCGGTGAGCTCGAGCTAACCACAGCCCATGGGTCTGATTACCCTGCAACCAACACCAGCCTATATTTAACTGTTAGAGAGGAAGAATAATTAAGTGAGTCCTGATCAGGGACACAAGCAAATCAGTCTGGTTTGAGATTCAACTGGTGGCCAATGTGACTGCTTTTCTTCCCAGGACGAGGAACTTTTCTTGTTAATCCGGAAAAACAACGCAATCTGATTTGTACCTGATCTGAGAGGAAATAAGAAGATCTGTATGATTTCAGCAGAACTATTCCAGCTACTCCACGTTACTTCAAATCATCAAAATCAGAAAATCAAATGAAAAGTTCAGGACAGATACGTGCAGGCGGATATAGAGAGAGAGAGAGACGCAGAAAGAGATGTTTGGAACGGATAAATGGAGGAACAGACATATGGGAGACGGAGGCAATGGAGGATGTATTGAAAGTGTCAGCGCAGTGTGTTTGTGTGTGTGTGTGTGTGTGTGCCCTCTAGCTGTATAATGACCTGCTCTGAGATCACTCTCTCTCTCTCCCATCTCCCCCTAAGGGCCCATAACCACCACGCCGGGTCATTATGTGCCCGGTGGAGGACTCAGTAGGCCAGCACACAACCGTAGAGCGATGCCACGCCGGGGAAACTGGACACGGGGGCTCCAAAATGGCTGAATTCATTAGCCGGGGACGAGCTGCCTTTAATTTGCTTCCTTAGGGCGAGGATGGTGCTCATTAAAGGGGTAAAAAAAATCCCTTTTCTTACATTATTGTTTATCTTAAATCATAGGCGCTGTGAGAGCGGAACATCAACTGCAGCCATAATTGCCGCCAACGAAAAACAACAGAAGGAATATATGCGAAATGCTCCGACAACTATAGAATGAGAAAGTCACTTTATGGCTGTTATGTCTCTATACATGCGGAATTATTAGCAGCACTGTTGTGTTGTGTGTATTTAAAAACAATAATAAAGACGCATTTCTTTATACGTCCGTTGGAGCAATGCGGCCTTAATGTTTTTTTGCGTAACACCCATGACGGCCATGTCTCCGGCACTTAGCCGTGATGTTGACGATGATTCCTTGGTACAACTCTGGTCACGTCCCCTGTGAGACCGTGTTTGCATGTGTGCATGTGCGTACGAGCAATGGGGGCCCTGTGATGTCACATTCCTGCGCCCCGCGCGTGGCTCTAGTTTGGCCTCTAGGTTTTAAAGGGGGAAAGCTTTGAAACACTACACCGTCCCGCACAGTCGCAGCCATGTGCACACAGACACACACATGCACACACAGACACACACACACACACAGTCAAGGGCCAGTGGTAATACTGCCAGAGTAATAACCTTACAGACTTACTGATCTCCCTCCCTCCCGTTCTCTCACCCTCAAATCTTTATTTACCCTGCTCTCTCTCTCTTTATCCCCCCCCCCTGCTCTCTCCCCTTGCTCTCCCCGTACCTTTCCCCCCCGAATTTCAGCGCGTTTAACAAGCATTTAGATCTTAACCAGATGTTGTTAATGTAGCATGTCTAAAATACTAAACATCAACCCAGCGGAGAGGGGCTACAGCTCCTGCACAGGGCCTGGGAATAACTGACACACACACACACACCCGTACACGCTCACACACACACACACACACCTACACATGAAACCCTCTGCGCGTAACACACATATACTCCCACGCAGCGCTCGATGGATTTCATGCACAGAGGTCCACGGCCCACATGCTAACATGTAAATACACACACACACCAGTCCAAGCAAACACACATGTTTCCGTGCACACGCTCCAGTCCACCCACACCCACCCATTTATTGCCTAAAACACGAGAACTTATTACACCGGCGAAAAAAAGAAATAAAAAGGATCTATTGTTTTCAGGTTGACTCCCAGAGCCAGACAATGGGATTGTCACTTTTAATACGCTCCTGGTGTGAATGTCAATAACTTGAACTGACAGAATAAGCTGGAAAAAAAATAAAACGACTTTTGTGGAAAAAACGCTTGTATCAGCAGCTCCAAATTTGCTTTGTTGTTGTCAATTACAACTTCCTGAGACACTTCATTGTATTTTCCTTCTTCGCTCAAATTGCCCGCTTCGCTGTCTCGCAGGCGGCTGACAAAACACCTCTTTTGAAAAAAAAAAAAAAAAGGGAAAAAGAAAAAGAAGAATCATATGAATAAACATAGCCAAGATTAAAGGCTTGTGTGTCTTGCTTGCTGCGTAGACAGAAACTGTTGTTTTGTGTTAAGAGGGGTTTCGTTTTTCGGGCGCTGTGAGCACGGGGGGGGGGGGGGGGGGGGGATGATGCTAATGATTCTTTAATAGCAAATACAAAAGGTTTTTCACAGGACAAAAGTATGGCTTCAAAAGGTTCAGTACTGGGAGAAAGAAATTGCTGCACCTGGCCTCATACAATGGGCTCACACACCTACTGTACACCTCAACAAGCGTACACACACACACACACACACACACACACACACACACACACACACACACACACACACCTGCATCTTACACAACAGCCATATTGCTTTTCCGCTGTTTGAAACACCTTAGGCCGAGTGGGTGAATTGAGGAGGCGGCACGGCAAGCTTACTGAGGGATTTAGGAATAATTTGAAACGAAGATTCCTCTCCTCTGTTTCATCTCTCCCCCGTCTCTTTCTCTTTATTCAGTTTTTCCCGGTCTTTTTTATGATTCCTCTGTCCAATATTTATCCAGCCCCTGATTATAAACATCTGGCCTGTGGGGCAGCGCGCACAGCGGCAGCTAAAGCACACACACACACACACACACTCAGGTTCGCACACATAGAGGAAATATCGCACACGCTCGCCAACGTGACCCTGTCAGGTCCAGGATGAAGGAGGTGGGAGGGAGAAAGAGAGAAAGAGAGAGAGAGAGAGAGAGAGAGAGAGAGAGAGAGAGAGAGAGAGAGAGTCGGACAAGACAGAGACGGAGGAAGAACTAGGAGCTGAGGGTTAATGGCCTTCCCATCTCTGTGATAAGAATTCATTCTGTTCTATTACCAGCACTTACCTACAGAGGCTGTTGTCTTTCCCCTCTCTCTCTCTCGCTCAAAAAACACACACACACACACACACACACACTTGCACAGCGAGGGTCTGAGATCGATAGATGAACCTAATGAAGAAAGCAGCTGTTTCTCGGCATACCTGCTCGACTCTATCAGCCCAACAAGATCTCCCAGATGCATTCATCTGTCTATCTATCTATCCATCTGTCAATCTATTTTTATATCTTTTTTCGCACAGATATCCATCCATATACCTCTCCTATCTGCTCCTCTTTGCCTCCATTTATCCCCCCTATCTGTCCACCCATCACTACACTGGTAAACAAAGATACCAGCGGGGAAGATATAGTTTCCAATTGACCAGGCCGGTCCTTGTCATGTATTCAAGGTTTATCTATTTTTCGGGAACTAATACAAGGCCTGAAAACGGGGAATCTAATAAAATGGCTGCCATGGTTTAAGATAAAAGCGGGATGTGTGTGCGCGCGTGCGTACGTGCGCGTCTCTATGCTTAAAATAGGCCTGTGATGGGCTGTGGCCAAATGGATAATGCTTAAACAGATCTTTATCCTATTGGGCTACTGTCCCGTTTTCAGCCGCATAAAAACCATCTGCTTTCAGCGCCACCAAAAACAAGACGGTAATCCTGGACGGGAATCAAAGCGAGGGGAGAAGATGGAAAGGACAGTCATAAGAAAGTCACGTTGCGATTCATTTACTCATAAAAGTGAGGAATTTAGCAAAGCAGTAACTTCACCAGTAAGAGTTTTCATTTTGACATGTTTTTCATGCAAGCTACACTCACTGTGTTCCTCTTCACTCGGATAATAGCTTGTTTGTGTGAATTACACATAAAGAAAAATGGCGGAGAAGAAATTACTCCAGGTTTCCATTCATTCAATTCAATGCTTTTTCTATGTCTGCATTCCTTATTGATGGGGGCTACAGTTTAGCCCGCAGCACCACATCGCTGCCATTAGCACAGAACAATTTCATATACTGACAATGAGTCCATGTGACGGGTCTTTTTGTTATAGAGGAGAAAACTAAAAAAACTGCGCATCACCAGGGCCTCATTGTGTGCTGAGGTGGGGGACTCTTGGAATGGAGTCACGGAAGAGGACAAGAAATATCTTCAAGACCCAAATATTCATTAGGTTGCTCAGAATCATAGAGAAAATGAGACGCCACATGGAACCTGCAACACACAGGCGCGTGTGCTCACGTGCAACAGGCGCACACATGGATGCACGGACCGGGGGGCAACTGCCCCGGAGACGGTATTCACAGACGGTTACAAATAAGGAGTGTTGGCTTTCCTCTGACTTTCTCAAAAACATGCAAAAAATGTCCATTTCATTACTGGCTAAACAATGTCATATGGGCCCCCACTGGCCCTAATAGAAGCAGACAAAGACAGAGCAGCACACATATGCTTCGAATAAATCAGATTACTGGGGGAGAGTGGGGGAGAGAACAAGTGAGAGAAAGAGGGAAAGAAAGAGAGACACCGCCAGACACTTAGAGGATTGACCATTTTCCCTTTTCTTGCTACCTCCACCCCTCCCGCCTCCTCCTCCTCCTCCTCCTCCGTCTCCTTCCCCTCACTTTCTTAACTCTCCCCCTCCAACCCTCCCAGCAGGATCTGTTTTAGATTTGAGCCGGTGCAAGAGCCCATATCTCTACCTTATCTCTGCTAGCCGTCAGAAAACAGAAAGCTCCATGTTTCCATGCATTAGACTCCCGGCCCCTGACACGCCACTTGGAAATCTCACAGCCCCTAAAAATGGCCGAGCGGGAAAAATAAACCAGCGAGGATATCGCTTAATCGAATGAGATGCATGTTACCGGGTTGCATCGATGGTTTTTTTGAGGAGGGGAGTGCGCAATGATACGGTGTCGTATCGAGGAAAATGAAGGACGGAAATGCTTTTTTCGGGGATTGTGATGACAAATGTCGCCCAAATCCAAGAAAAGACAATGTGACGACTGTTTTAAGAGCAGCGCAGCGTCAAGTGTATCTGAAAAGCTATCAGAATTTAAGGGGCTGTGACATTTTTTTACCCTCCGAGCATCGATCTCCATCAAGATCTTCCTTTGTGTTTTTTTTTTTAGCCCCAATTATGCCAAAGCACTTCTCCGACGACTGTAAAGGGAAGTATTGATTCGACTTAAAGTTGTAACCAAAAGGAGAAAAGCATCGACATGGTGGGGGGAATATGTTAACAATTTGAGGAAAGGAGGAAAAATCTATATTCAAATGACTTCTCCTATTGATTTATAATTAGGTCTTAATTGCGGCGAGGCTCGGACTCTCAAACTGCCCTGTGACAATACCCCGGGACGGAGACAGGGACACATTATGGATACACTTTAACAGTGGTGGTCACCGAGACATTGATCCAGGCCGGTTGTTGCGGTGCCGTTTGGCCCGCTCCGAGGATTCTCAGTGCACGTGTGTTTGAGGAAGCGCACACATGCCAGTGAGGAAAGACGCACTTACACTTGCATGCACACATACGCATATTTAAGTGAACTAACACAGGATGTGTAAAGAGGGGGGGGCTTATCTGCAATCTTGACACTGAATACAGGATGTGTGTGAGTGTGTGTGTTGTAATTCCACCATTAGGTGTGGAACTGATTGATGGTTGTTGGAGATATCATTCTGGACAGAAACATTTGTGTGTGTGTGTGGGTGTGAGATTATTAAAGCTAACATTTTTATATCCCATTCTATTTACTTGTTATTTGTGTGCTTGTCATCTCCACCTCGGCCTCAGCCCATGTGGTTACTTGTGTGTGTTCATGTTCAAATTCATATATATGTGTGTGTGTGTGTGTGTGTGTTTATTTAAGCTATTATTACTTATTTTTATATCCCACTGCATTTACTTGTGATTGGTGTTGTTTGTGTGTTTGTTTGTCATCTCTTCATGAACCTCAGCCCCATGTGGTAATTTGTGTTCCTGTTCAAATACATATGTGTACACGTGGGTGTGTGTGTTTGTGTGTCCCCACGGGCCCAATCAGGTATCAGATACCTTTTGTTTTGGGAGCTCATTGATGGATGAAATCTTTATCTGTGCTATTGATCAGGAGGACGCGGGTCCTAAACTGTCTGTCTAGCTGCCTGCCTGCTCCAGCTCTAACAAGATTGCCAGGGCTGAGTATATCAGTTAACATTTAATCAATGGCAGCTTAAGACACTGGGGCTAAGGGAAAGAAGCCCCCCGCTTTAGCCCCCTGCCCCAAACCATTACCCGGGATTGAAAGGGGGCTCTATGTGTGTGCGGGTTCCAGATGATTACAAGGGATTGGGTCTGGTTGATCACATGTCTTCGGGGGACAGAGGTGTGTGAATGTTTGCGTCAGTGTTTACAGGCAGCCGAGTGCCGGCTTGTCGATACACGTTAATATGTCAAAAATGCCAGAGGGGGTGGAGTGTGTTAGGCTGCTTGTGCCGCTCCGAAGAAAATAGGAAAAACTCGATGAAGTGACGGATGTGTAAGAAAAATCACCATTCAAATCAAGTGAAGGCTTAAAATTGAACATGCCCGTGTGAAAAACACACACACACACACACACACACACACACACACACACACACACACACACACACATACACATACACTACTGTGGAAAGATATGATATATTAGGCAACGTGTGATTTTTTTACTGCTTTGCTTGCAAAAAGCACCCTCATGGTAAAATGCAGAAAAAAGGTCAGTCAGCAAAAAAGGAAATATCAGTCAGACTTTTTTCTCTCTCTTGCTTTTAATTTTCCCATCAGCTCATCTTACTGTAAATGAAACCCCATCAGATCTAAGAGGCAGATCCTTCATCTCCCGTCTCCAAGTTACTCTTTCATTTTCTTATTCGCGCTATCTCCTGACCTCATCATCATCATCGAATCTCATTTTGAGAGAATTAAAGATGTACTTACACTATTTGCTTACGCACTGGGTACTTCTGTGTGTGTGTGTGTGTGTGTGTGTGTGTGTGTGTGTCTGAGATAGAGAGAGAGAGAGAGAAAGAAAAGGTTAAGAACCAGAGAGCTGGTGTGCATGTGTACATCTGTCTGGGGGTTGCTCTGACGGGGGGGAAACCCCTCTCACGTCGCTGCCTTTCGTCCAAAGCCTGGGAGATTCCCACCACCAAAAATCAATGTGTGTGAGAGCATATGTGCGCCTGTTTGTGTGTGTGTGTGTGTGTCAAGGTTTTGTAAGACAAATCTCTCCAGCATGCGCCGCTTTAGTGCTATTGAACCAGGCTTCGATCACTTGGCCACTGTGAATAATGCAAGGGAGGCTACTGCTCACTTACAGCGCAGGATGCCTGCATGGTTGTGTGTGTGTGTGTGTGTGTGTGTGTGTGTGTGCGTACACGGGTGTGTGTGTGACAGGATGGTCCTTTCTCCCTTCTTGCAAATGCAACAGGGCAGTCGTTCGGTGCTCCTCCACTTGCCCCTCTTAATCTCGTGTCAGATACAGGAACTCCCACATTGATACTGTCTCTCCGAGTGTGTGTGCAACATGTGTGTGCGCGAGTGTGTGTGCGCGCACGCTGGAGGCTCCTACAGTAGACGGAGGGAGCTTAACTCAAGCAGACAGCTCAGGCCTGCACTTTGACACACCCTGACTCATTACATACAGCCGGCGCACAGCGGAGCATTGTCATTAAAAAAGACAATTAGATATGAAGTCAAGGGAGCATCGCTTACACACACATGGACACACACGCCTGCAAGAAAACGCACGGCGCGGGGATATATAGGTGAACGCGCCCTCGTCTTCATATCCCCAGGTAGGTGAAGCGGAGATATTAAAAATAAGGATGTTACAGAGTAATTAAAATAATTCCGAATGACGAGCGTGTGTGTGTGTGTTTGTGAGTGTGTGTGTGTGTTTTTTGCGTGTGTTTCTGTTAATTAAGCTGAATGATTTGATATGACACAAACCGCAATGCTTTAATGGTGTCCTGTACTTGATGCGGCTGGAGGGGACAGTTGATGGGGAGGATAGAGGGAGAGACGGGGCGACACACACACACACACACAAACACACAAACACACACA
>NC_070645.1:11501623-11559123 GCF_947347685.1 Pleuronectes platessa
ATTGTACTAAGCAGCTCTACTCAGGGTGTAACTTCATTACGGAGCAGAGAAGGGCACACGGAAAAAAAAAAGAAAAAAAAAAGTCTAATTCCTCTAACAACTTTTGGATGACCCTCAAAGCAAAATGGCCTCCGAGTCCTCCATGTTGAGAGGCAATTCATTTATGCGTGCTCTTCTGATGCAAACTCGAGAAAAAGAAGAAAAAAACACAACTCAATTTTCTTCAACACTTCTAATTGTACACAGAGAGGGAGACGGTTCATCTCAGCCGTGTGGGCACAGAGGGCTTTTTGTCTACGAGAGACACTGCAGAAAGATCATGGTTACAAGTTTCTGCTGTTCAGTCGCTGAGAGTTAAAGACTACACACACACACACAAACTTCACAATGCCATTTTATACCTATTTTAAAGGATTAGACGCCTGAGCCCATGCAGGTTTTAGGAGAAATAACAGGCTCTACAATAGTAAACAGGCACCGCTGCACACACACACACACACACACACACACACACACACACGTCAACACGCACACATCAACACGCACACAACGCAGTCCCGAGGAAGTGTTGTTTGTGTACCCCTGTCTTTGTTCAAAAACACCTATACCCTTGCGGTGTGTCTATGCAACACCATATCCTTAATTAGGCCATAAAAATCAGCATCAGAATTGTTTAATGAAAGCCATTCACATGTACATAAAGTCCAGAGCATTAGAACTCTTATTCCCAAATGGGCCTATAATTATCTGGCCCGGCGCCAGGTCCCAGGCTTTAAGAGAAAGATACCGGTCAGCACTTAAATTAATCTTTTTCATACCGGTCTCTAATGAACAGAAAGTGCTCGAGTCAGGAGTTGCAGCCCCAGAAAACTAACAGCACACGCATACATGCACGCACACACACACACACAAACACAGGCTCCTTAAACCCGACGCCGCCTTGCAAATGTTGCCTACTATGGAGCCTTTTTCCATCGGTGAAAACATTCCCATCATCTATCACTACATAGGGGCCAAAACAGCTTTAATATAGCCTTTCTTCCGAATAACGCAACCTAGCGCGCAATGATAGCGCGTTGTTGTGCGTTCTGAAACACAAAAAAACACTTTCTTTCCGAGTGCCGACCACAGAACAGGACTGCAACCTGTATTTACGACATTGACTTTCAGAGT
The DNA here is from genome assembly GCF_947347685.1 of Pleuronectes platessa. Lineage (NCBI taxonomy): Eukaryota > Metazoa > Chordata > Actinopteri > Pleuronectiformes > Pleuronectidae > Pleuronectes > Pleuronectes platessa. The sequence continues at coordinate 11,502,797 of NC_070645.1, forward strand.
TTCTCCGTCTCCACCTGCCAAACGCGCACGGTTCCGCAAAGGACACGGCTTTGAACCCTTTTACCACGTACCTTGTGAAAGAATACTGGTTTTATACAGCGTGGGCAAAAGGAGGGCATCCAAAAAGAAAAAAGTGGATTAACATTTCGGACGTCGCCAGCGTCCACTTTAGCTGCGCACTCGCTTCCTCATGGAAACTCACCCGTGTGGCATCAAAGCTCAGGTTTAAGAAAACGAGGCCGAGCAACAAACGTGGTGTGTTTTTTAAAGAGTGGAACATTTGGATATAGGTGCGGCGGGTGAGTATTGCTTTTGACAGTTTTAAAACCTGGTTTTCGCCCACTGGTTCGAGAGAGAAGAACAAAAAATAAAAGAGGGTGGGAGCTGGGTTTGTGTCTCGGACCTGAGCAGCATAGAGTTGGAGATGGAATAAGTGGAGCAAAAAGAAGAGGGGATGACACAAAAAGAGAGCAGGAGAAGGAGAGGAAAGTGTGTGTGGGTGTCGGTGTGTGTGTGTGTGTGTGTGAGGGGGTGTCTGGGTAATGATTTATCTAAGCATGCTTTTCTTCTGCTTCTGCTGCACCCCAATTCTAACCGAAACTTTGATCCATCTGTAATTAAAACCAAACGCACACCGGCAACAGTCTCCATTTCAGGACTGAGAGTGTGTCTCCTGCTTGTGTGTGTGTGTGTGTGCGTGTGTGTGCATGTGCTTTTGGAATCACATGTGCTTCTGAGCGCCGGGCCCCCATCTGCTCTGGGAGTACATGTACAGTATAAACAGGACACTTTGGGGAGCAGGGATTCATGCAGAAACACACACACACAGATGGATGCATGGACTAATGCTATGCCGGAATGCTAATCAAAATGTGTTACCCTCCCACCGCTCTCCACCCCCACCACCCGCTCCTCCAGGTCAAGCAAAGCAAAAACAAGTTAAGCACTCATTTTCTCCCGGCAGCATTAACATAGGGATGACTAAATAATGGACCCTGACTCTCTCTCTCTCTCCCCGTCTTCTGGTTTAAATTACAGCGCGGCCCCCTCCCCTAACGCCCTGCAACCCCCTCCACCAACCGTGCACCCCCCACTCAAAGAAAAACGATTAATCTTTTTTCCTTTTTTTTTTGTCTCTCTGAATGTTTTACAGTTCTGTTACACTTATTAGCTGCTGGCAGGACGGAGACTCTTAAATGAAAGCCAAATTGCTTTGGTCATGAGAAAGGAAATGAAAGCTCACTCCAGGGAGAGACTGTGTAGCCGTAGCATACGTGTGTGTGAGTGCATGTGTGTGTGTGTGGTGTGTGTGTGTGTGAGGGAGAGAGAGAGTAACATGTGTGTACAGGCCTTTTGACTATGAGATCCTCCCAAGGTGAAATTTCATAAGCTGACTGCCTGCCTGGGATGTTCCTGTGCACAGGACAGTGTGTGTGTGTGTTAGAGTTACTGTGTGTGTGTGTGTGTTGCAGATATAAACGCGGCAGCCTAATAGGAACAGTATGCTCATTTTGGAGAGATTAGGAGGAACGGACGGCCCTGTAATCGAAAGACGTGATCTGGATGTGAAGGCAAAGGAGGGAGGAAGGGAGGGAGGGAGGGAGGGAGAGATAGGGTGGGAGGGAGTGAGGTTTGACAGAGTGACGAGGGAGTGGTGCAAGAAAAACAGGGGGAAGCGATGGGAGGAGTGAAGGGAAAAGACGGATCTGACCTCAAATCCAGAAAAAAGTGACCGCTATATAACTGACAACAACGTTTAGCTGAGATCAGACATTTTTTTTAAACAGAAACACAAGCAAAATAAAGTCAGATGAAAAAAAAAAAATAAAAAAAGAGAAAAGGACATGTGGAGCATTAACACAGGCACCCCCAAGAATAGCTCAAGTCACAGCAGCTCGAGCAAACAGACAGATCCGATTAAAGAAACACCGACCTTGGCTGGAGAGGCACTCCTTGACATGGAACACCTCGTGCAGGCTTAGTCCATCGTCGTCCCCGCCCAGGCCTTGCTGGTGCAGCTGGAGTTTCCTCAGTCCTTCGTTCTGCTGGTGGCGAGCCGAGCGGCTGTGCTGCACCAGGTTGAGGCGGGCCTTGGTGGAGTAGTCGCACAGCGCGCAGTAGTAGAGGCACAGCTCGGGGCTGTAGGCGCCGTCCAGCTTCTGCAAGTGCTGTGGAGCAGAGGAGGGAGCAGATGTTATACGGTGGTCACTCGTAGAGATGGTAAAGCCGTTAAATATCTGAACCTCAACTTCGATATAACAAGTGAGGCTTGTCTGAGAATCCTGTCGGTAGTCTTTTGTGTTTCGTGGCTGTAAAGTCCTTACTTCAACTCCACCTTGGTTCCCAAAATACAATGCCCTCCCCCCCCCCCAAAAAAAAAATGTAAAATTCTCCACCTTCAAACAAGCCAGCAACACTCGGCCCATATGTTCTATAAGATGTGTTTCCAAGAAAGGAAGGACAGGTTCCTGAAACCCTAACAGCCGGACGTAAAGCAAAGATCCTCTGGAGCAACTTGTGGATTTCAAACAGAAGGAACACGACTAATGCAGCAACAGATGCAGCTTTAAGTAGCGGCGTTTAGTTTCGGCCCTACACGCCGCACACCGCAAATTAACTGGATACGTTTAAGGTGACGTGAGGATTAAAAACACACAAAAAGTCAGACGAGGGGTTGAGCTCGGTCCACTTTTTTTTTCTTCTTTTTTGTCTTTAACGTGCACATTGTCCGGCCTCCCACCCCCCCCCAGCCCCATCCCCCCCACCTCTTGTTGGCAGCTGCGGGGATTTTTCATTCAATGGTGTGCTGTCAGTTGCAAGCCCTTAATTTCCAGTTGCCTCTTTAATGGCATTGCAGCCATGCAAAGCTACCCCCTACCTCTCGCCCTGCCCCGTGCGTGTGCGCGCACACACACGCGCACCCACACCGCCACCGCCTCGCCTCCCCCCCCCCCCCCCCCCCCCCCTCCTCCCCTCATCCCACCTTGCCCTACTCCCATACACCCAGTCAAGCCAAGCATATCAAGTGTGCCTCTGTTGTTGCTGCCGGGCTAATGAACAATGCACAAAAACAAAAGACCAGGCCAAGCTTTTATTATCTGATCCTCTGTGAAGGGAGAGGAGGGAGGGAGGGAGGGGGGGGGAGAGAGGGAGAGAGAGAAAGACACAGGGAGGAAAAAGCGAGCGAGGCAAAAAGGACAGAGACACAGAGGTGGCTCACCGAGGTTAGTTTATGCTTTGTTAAGATTTATTCATACGGCCATGTGAGAAACAGGTGCAGGGTTCCGAGCATGAATTAATATACAAAATGGTGTGCGTGCAAGTGTGTGAGAGTGTCTGTGTGTGTCTGTGCGTGCTAACCCTACATCGTCTCTCATGGCTCCTATAGGAAGATGTTTCCTTCCTGAAGTACATCAAATTGAGCAAAGGGATATTTTCTCCTGAGCATTGTTGCATCATGTTATATGGAGCAGGAAGAGAGGGATCGGAAAAGTGTGTGTGCTGGGGGGGGTGCACAGTTAGCTGCAGGTGTGTGAGTTCTTATCCCCCCCTCTCCCTCTTCCTCCTTTGACAAACAGGGATTAGCAACATAGCTACAGCCGCTAACACATCTTTTCTCCCCCGTCTCTCCCTCTCTCCTTCTTTTGTCGGAAACCTTACGAGCTTTTTCTCACGAGACGGTGGGACGTCCCCTCACAGTCAGAGGCCCTTTCAGAAGTCTTAAGTTTTAATTAAGTCAGAGTTGTCAGAAGAAAGCTTGCCTAGGCCGGGGCTCAGGGCCATTAATTACAGCTATCTTTGTTTCTCTGTGAAAGGAGGCCTCCCTCGCTCCTTCTCCCTCTCTCTCTTTGCTGCTTTTCTTTCTTCCTCTCCTTCCTTACTGTGGAAACCACACACGTGTCCTCGTGGAAGCAAACATGCGCTCCGTGCACGGCAAACATGTAAACACAATACGGCTTGAGGTTGCGACTTTTCATTCAAACGTAAACTTTTGTGAATTGAGATTTTCCTTGATACTTTTCATACAATAGGGTTTTGAAATGTTTCCAATAATCTTTCACAATGGCCTTCAATAAAGATGCCATATGCTGAATACACCAAACACAAAATCCCCTATACCAAACTTATAAACATCCCCAGAGTCATTTGTTCGGCTTTCAATCATATAATGTCTATTTTTCTCTGCTGTATGGGATTAGTTTTTTTTCCACTTGAATCATATGTGTCTGGACTCCCTACGACTTCTGAGAGTCCTTAGAAATGAATGAAAACCTAGTATTCAAACAAGGCCTTTCTCCACTTCAGCTACAACCTTCAGAAAAGCTCACTGGAAATGTGGCAAAAACATGTTTTCGTAACCAAACGCCATCACACACAGTTTCCAGTGAATCCTAATGGACATTAAAGGTAATTATGTTGGATCAAAATCTTTAAAAAATCATCTTAATCACTGGTGGACTAAAACACACATCCTTTAATGTCTCAACTTAGGGGCTTCTATTTGTTTTTATGATATGAGGCTTCAGCTAAGAGCAGCCTGAATGATATACTTGGGGTTGAAACGGGCTGCCAGATAGGTTTAGACCTAATATTAATTCTCCCCCCATCAGCACATTCCAGAGGGTTTGTTTAAGACCTAAACTAGAGGCTGTCTGTCGCTCTCTGGCACTCCGCAGGCCTGAAATGCAGGCGGTCTGGTGATCACAGGCCAGAACATCCATGATTTATGAACTTTTAAAGGAGCACTTTGACTCCTGCCAGGCGTGGGCTGTGTAATGCATATTCAAACACACAAACACACTGTTCCTGCTCCTGGGTTTGCGCCTGTGTGTGTCTGCTCGAAATGTGCATGTAATTTATGCCTCTGCTGATTTGTGTGCGTGTATATATACGCCGCACATACGTTCGTGTCATACGAGTGTCTGCCTGCTTGCAGAATGAGGGTTGGGGGGGGCACATCCCTGTCAATATGGCATCTCTCCAGAGTGCCTGGTGGTTAATTGTTAGGGATTAGTGTTTGGCAAACAACCAAATAAGCTAACGCTCCCTGTGGGCCAATCAAAATCAACTAAAGAGCGCTCCCTGGGTAGACCTAAACATGGCACAGACGTCCCTGGATGGTGTGGGAGGTGCATACACACCCACCCCAACACATGGCATGCAAATTACGACAGTGAGGACTTCCTGTTTACCTGTCAAACACACACACACACACACACTGGGACTTGTACCGAGGAGAGGGGAGGAGAGTCAATTTGACAGGTAAGGGGGGGGGGGGGGGGGGGGGGGGGGGGGGGGGGGGGGGGGCTCCCTTGTGTAGCAGTTTCCTGCTGCTGCTGCTGTTGTTGTGTTTGTGGGCATGTGTGTGTGTGTGTGTGTGTGTGTGTGTGTGTGTGTGTGTGTGTGTGTGTGTGTGTGTGTGTGTGTTTGGGGGTTAGGATGACAGAGGACTGCATTCATTATGCAGAATGAGATGTTTACAAAACACCTTTCTCACACACCCATAAACACAAACGCGCACATCCTCCCCTCCGCTCGCTCCCCGGGTTAGTGGGGAATAAAGCAGCACTGCTGTCTCACATTCATTTGTTCTATCTGTGGTGACAAAGCTGCCTCATTAACTGAATTCTTAATAAGGCAAGGCGAAAGACATCTTCTCACAACTTCTTTATCTTTCGCCGCATGTACATGAACGTGAAAGCAAGTCTGGAGTGTGTGTGTGTGTGTGTGTGTATGCTGGGGTGGGTGTGGGTATAATTTCAATGTTTTATTCTTCTAACTGCATACGTGTGTGTTTTTGCATCGGTAATTTTGACTCCCAGTTTTTTTTCATCTTACCTCACAAGTGTGCTTTTGTGTCTGTCTATAATTTCAATCATTCTTGCGACTGAGACTGTGCCTGTGGTAAAAGGACACAAATATTTCGAGAGCAGCAGCACAGCAGCGGGGTCGTGTTTTCCTCCATAAACCAAATGACAAATTAGGGTATTCAGTGCAAACATGACTCTTTCCTGTCATTAAGCGAAAAAACCAGGCAGCTAATGAACATGTACTGAAAATAAGAACCCCTCCGCCACTGCAGCTATGCCTTTAACAACCAGTATGTGTGTGTCGGGGCGTGTGTGTACGCGTTTTATACACTTAAAGAATCAGTATGTTCCTGTTTGTGTCCACTGAGAGTATGTGCATACATACAAATGTGCACCCCACACACCGCAGAATGGAGAAAAAAAACTCTTTATCTGCTTTCATCAGTGTTTTTGTTAGAGGAAGCATTGTTGTCGGGAATACCTTCTTCTTTTTTGTTTTGGAGCGTCACCAGCTTCCGGTGCTGTCCCCCGGGCCCCTGGGTGCCATCGGAGACAAACCAGCCCCACTTGGCCCGGTGAGCAACAAAAGCGTGTTTTGTTCCTTGAAAGTATTTTAAACACATACCATCGCTGGAAGGCTGCCAAGTGCAGAATTCCATCGGTGCTACCACCTCCCTAACACATGTTACTGCTAACCGCCGCTCAGCCTCAAGACATAGATGTAACGCAAGATCACTGCCAATGGATTGCGCTGGCAGAGTGCACCGTCGAAAGGGAGAGATGCTGAGGGGCCCAGGTATAGGATGTGCTGCCACAGATCAAGAGAGCGATGGATACATAGTTGTGCACGGAGCGGAGTCGGTGCTGCACATGCACAGAAACAAGTATGCAAATAGACATAGAAAAACTGCTGAGTGCACACGGCACAAACAGACACACAGTGGAAGACGGGGTTTTATTTTATTACCGCGGCAGACATTTTGACATGTCACCGTAGGAAAAGCACAGGTGTAAATTATAAAAATGAATGATGGCTGAGTTCCATTTAGCTGCTTCAGTTCCAGGGCCCTGGTATTTTGCATGCTGGCTCGCTGTCACACTGTCTTATTGTCTAACTGGGACACTTGAACCGCAAGTAACACCTGTGCTTTTCCTACCATGACAAGTCAAAATGTCTGCTGGGGGAAAAATAACCCTACCCTTCTCAAGGCCACGATGTGTGTGATCTAAAGATGCTGGACACAAAAAAACACCCCAGAAAAAATAAATCCCCCCGAAATCCATCGTCCGGGATCGTCTTTCCTCTCTTTACAAGGCTCTCGGTTTCATAATAGCAAAGACAAATATTTCCTCGAGATAAATTACCTCTCCCGTTTCTCTCGGCCCTGCCTGCTGGCAGTCACATGTGATCACCGCTCTGGGCCTGTCCATGAGGTGCAGGGCCTGTGGGCGAACCTAGCTCAGGTCACCCAATAATAATAAGCATCCATCGCATAATGGCCGCCAAGCCAAATAAATGAATTATCACAATGAGTCTTTTATACTAGCGTTCTGCCGCCTCTCTCTCCTTTCTCTCTTTCTCCCGTCAACTTGTTCTTTCCCTCTTTTTTTCTCCCCGTTTCTTCTCTATTCCTCTTTTTTTATTTGTCAGCAGTCGAAGGTAATAGTGATGGGGCTTTGTGAGAGCTTGGAAAATCATCTTATAAAGTCCAGTTACAGTAATAGTCCTGCCTTCCATTTCACTGACTCCTACACACAGACACACAAACGTGCAGACACACCCACACCCACATTTGTACCACTGACGTAAGTTTGTCTGACGTATGGGGCAAAGGTCAACCTGAAGTTCACAGCTTCCTGACCTGTGGCCCCCCTCTTGGAAAAAATCTGTTTGGTCTCTCGCTCTTACTCTCTATCTTGCCCAGGCACACACTCCCCTCACAAAACACACACAGACACAGACACACACACACACACACAAACACACACACACACACACACACACACACACAGTGATGGGTTATGCATACAAGTGCATAAGAAACAAGGAAGAAAACAACCCTGCTGATTTACAACATGATGTATTTCTCCTGGTTTTAGCCAATGAACACGGGAGGACTACCTTTCTTGCGTTTCTTGGAACGGTCATCAAATGTATTATTTACTGACCCAGCAGCAGGGAATAACCGCTTCAAGGAGACAGAGACACCAGAACAGATCTTACTGACTTATCAGTGCATGTGTGCATGTGGTGTTAGCTGTCTTGAAAGCCAGTTCACCTCCACCCCCCATGGAAATGGATCAGTATTTACATTAGCATTAGATTTAGACAGCATGGCTCAGCCACTTACTCCCTATTAGCCATCCTGACCCTAGCCCATTAGGGGCTAAAAGCCCCCGCTTGTCTCCATCGCCGCCAGGTGAGACTGACCAGACCTCCCTATTTCCTTAGACCATCTTGCTGCTGAGGTTATCTTTTCCATTGACTCACCATGAGACAAATCATAAAATGCTTTGCTCAAGATCACCGAAATGCGAATATACTTGTGGGATTCATCTTTTTTTTCCCCAGAGCTTTGCAAAGGGGACGATAATATTGTAATGCTAGCATGCTTTTGGGTAGCCTTCGTCATTTTCCATTTTTTTCCCAATGTGCAAAGATGCTTTTGTGGAAATCAAGGCAAGGCCTAATCGACAGGAGATAAGAGAAAAAACAGAAATATAAAAGTGGTCTGGAGCTTGTTGGCTGGTGCCCATCAAAGAGGTTTGGCACTGCAGCGATGTTGTTATACTGAACTAAAACTGAAAGGGAAAATAATTTTGGTGCCTGGAAGGAGAAGCAAATTTTTGCCAAGTTGGTTTTTCTTCCTTCCTCTGTTCGTAATGAGGAAAATGTCTATTAGCGAGAGTTAGACAAAAGGAACGACAGAAACTTAGAGCGAGAGGAACTAACTGATAGCTGGAGAGGCGAAGAAGAGACTCTGACAAGAGAGAACAAAAGAACAAGAGACGGAAAGAGAGGGAGAGAATGATAGGGAAGAAGCTAGACAAGCATAGTCGGGTTCAAATCACTAATTACACATTCCTGAGCCTGTGAAGGGGAGTATTGTTTTCCAGTTAGCCCCTACCCTGTCGCATGGTTTCACTTAGAGCAAAACAAAAGGTACAGGGAACAAAACACAAGCCTAATACCGGGCCCTGCTAATGACAGTGAAATGGGAGAAATTATCCCTGGGGTGGATCCTCGTGAGAAAATGGCTGGTGATTACTGGACAAAGGGAGTTCATTTTGAAACTGTCACAAAATGGCAGACCGCTTCTTTCTCTCAAGAGCTGTATCCCGCTGCCGTTTGTCTTCAGTGGCGCATACGTTTATCTAGACCTCACTTTAATCACGATATAAGACTGTCCAGCGTTACAGAACCCACACTCGATGGAACAAAAGGTGAGGTGGAGGCCTTATGCTCAGGAAGCGATCGAACAATGTGGCTTGTTGTGTGCATAAGTGTTTGTGTGTACGTTGGAGTGGTACCTCTGCCAGGCAGTGCATAATGCAAGCGCCTCTTTAGCTGTGCCGTTTTGCATATTGCCACAGGAAATCAAATGCCTCTCAGTTGACCTACAAGATGGCACACTTAATCCCCCCCCTATTTTCTTGATAGAGGGGCGCAAGTTCTTTTGGTTTGTGCGTCTTTCTTTCTGTCCGCTCTCACCTCTCCATATCACAACTCAAACAGTTGGTAGTGTATCACAGAGCACACACAGACACACACACAGATAACAGTTTTTGGACACGTCACATTAAGTCTTGGTCGCCGGTGTCAAACGAAAAATCAACCCGGGACTGTTGTAGTTCCGGCAACACGCAGGACCCCAACATTTTCTGCATGAGACATGGGTAGGTGGGGTAGGGGTGGGGGGGGGGGGGTTTAGCTGATAGCGGTGGCAGCTCCGGTGCAGATTTGCCTCGGCTGGTAGTGTTTGCGCAGGCCGTCTAAAGGAAGAACATTGTTTTCCTCTGAAAAAGCCTCAGCCGCGGTCCGCATACCAGCGTCCACTCAACATACCAATGAGCTCTTTGAAGATTACTCAAATGTTTGCCTTTGTTCCCCCCCCCACCCCCTCCCTCTCGCTCCCTCCCATCTACCCCTAGTCCGAAGCTACACTCCTGGCAGAAAAAGGAAAAAGAGGAAAAAGCACGGAGTTAAAGAAAAGAGGGTAAATCAGACTTATATCTTTAGGAAACAGTGGGACGGCAATACATCCCTCCCCCCCCCCCCCCCCCCCCCCCCCTCCCAGGCTGCACTAACATTCAAAATGGCCTCCTCTGTAGGGGATGGGCAACCGCTGAAAGGAATAATCCTGTATTTGGCCACCAGCAATGTAAATCTAAACATAAACAAAAGAGGGAGGCGGTGTTAATGCTTAGCGTCAACGGCTTTTATACCGAGGTCGTTCAACCCGAGTCTTCCGCCTATCTGCCGATGGCACCGGAGCACACTTTGAAAAGATAAAACATCCCCGTCCTCGTCTCCCGCAGCAAGTTCTAAGTCCACGATTAACGTTGAATCGCGCCGTTTCCCAACGGGTTAATTTAACTAAATGTGCCGAAAACTCCGGGATCCCCCCCCTCCCCCAATCCCCTCCCCAGCCAACCCACATTAATCCCGAACAAGTAAGTGGGCTTTCTATCAGGTCTATTTCAAAGCATTAAGGATTACCTCACAGAAACTAAGCTGCTTGAACTCGCAGGAGGTCAGCAGTATTGTGCCGCTGCGAGGTTGGAAGGCCAGTGGTAGAGACGGATAGACAGCGGGACAGGTCAGCTCCTCCGTCTCCCAGCCCTCCAACAACATCCCTCCATCCCTCTCCCTCCGTCCTTCCCTCCTCTCTCTGTCTCTCTCTCTCTCTCTCGTTCACCGTATAATCGAATATCTCCCACTACTTATCTATTCACTGAGCACCTAATGGTTAAAATCAATTACAGCTGGAATGCTGAAATGCCGAATACTGAGCCACATGCTGATAATGACGGAGAGAGTGTGAGGAAGAGAGAGAGATAGAGAGAGAGAGAAAGAGAGAGACTTGGGACTGTTCCAAGGAAGGCACAATTACCTCCAATCGATTGATTATTGATTTGGAAAGGCGTTGAGGAGTATTTCAGCTCAACTTTGTCCATATCAATATCCTGATAGATTCATGAGAGGGGGGGGCAAAGCGTGATCATGCTATCTAAATACCATCCTAGCGCTGACGTAACATTTCAGACTATTTCATGAAAAAAGAGAACCTACTTATAACTTTGTCCCTAACTGACACAAGCGCGGGCTATGAAAGATTTTTGACAGCCTTTGTACGAGTTAATGTCAGGTGATTTCAAAAGTAAAGCTAATGAACTTACATGATGAGATTTATCTGATTCTGCCGCCATGTGATCCGTCTGAGGTGGCTCTGATCAAATCAAGGCATCAAAAGTGGAGGCGACGCGCCCACAGAGATCATATCTGAGATCACGCGCCTTCTTGATTATTACTTTGTTTTTGGTGGGTTTGAAAACTCTTTGTATCTTCGTCTCGACGAGATGATCAAGGAGCGAGAGGAAATAAGGGGCCGGGGAGGAGGAGGAGTGTGAGGGGGGGTGGGGGAGTAAGGATGGGAGGAGGAGGAGAGAAGCATGTATTTGGGAAGGTATAGAAATATAACAAGTGTGAGTGGAGGGTTCACGTGAGCCGAGGGGGGGGGGGGGGAAAGACCAAAAAAAAGACAAACTCCTGCTTGTTCCTTTGTTCCCACTTCCCAGGGATGTTCCCCTTCCTTGTGGGGGTCTGGAAGACACTGACCCCCTCCTCCACTCCCCTCCTTTCTGCTATCGTTCCCATACCTGTCAGCCCCGATCTGCTTCACAGTCCCTTGCACATGGACAAATGGCTTGGCCCAGGCTCGGCCCAAATAACCCACACTCCAGAAAAGGGGTGGGAGGTGATTATGAAGAGGATCACATCTGGCTATTAATATGAGAAAACCAGCACTGTCCGTGTGTCTATGTCTTAAACACAGTAAAAAAGAAGAAAAAAATACACCTTGGGGGGAGAAAAAGGGAGCGACAGTCTGTTTCAGTCCCTTAACTAATCCACCGGACAGTCGAGAGGTATATGGAGAGGGGGAGAGGGGGGAGGCTGGCTAGGGTAATTAAACATCACATATGAGTGTCAGTCAGGAGTTGGACCAAAGCTGGACACTCACACACACACACATACGCTAATGCTATGCCGACCATCTGGTTAAGGCGTTGGAGGAAGAATGGGCGAAACTCTTATTAATATCTATGAGGAGGATTATTAGGAAGAAAGGGGAGGGTGGGGAAGTCTGTCCATTCTCTGTCACACACACACAAAGCAACAGCAAGACACAAACACACACACACACACACACACACAGAAACACACAGTTGCTTTTATGCTTTCATTAGTCGCTACCCTCCGCCCCCCGTTTCCCCAGACCTCTGAAAGATTTCCATTGTAATCTGCACGCAGGTGAAAGAGGAGACGATTTGAATAATCTACTAACTGCCGTCTTTTTGCCTCCTAGAGAGAAAGAGAGAGAGAGAAAGAGTGGAAAGAGCGAGAGAGAGAGAGAGAGAGAGAGAGAGAGAGAATGTGAGCAACTTGTAGAAGTGAAAAATGAAAAGAGAGACCGACTGACAACCCTCCCTGGGAAAAACATCGAAGTGAACTCTTGGCGGCATCATTCGTCTCCATGACAGGAACATGAAAATCTGTATCTCGCAGTCAGGTAGCATCTTGTGCGAAGTGTTTCCGAACATCCCTCTCCGAAGACTACATGTCTGCGGAGTACGTAGACAAAGACGCGGGTCGCAAACGAGCGGACACGGGCTCAAGTGGAAAACGGTAACCTGATCACATGTGCAGTTACTGTCGGCGAGAGGGTGAGAACGTGCATGTGCATGTCGCTGGTGAATGTATGTAATGCTATACCCTCCGTGTGCACATATGCATTTCAATGTGATTGTCTCATAAATGGCGCCGTGCATTCGAAGCAGATCCACTCTCTTATTTTTCTATTCCGGGCGACCAGCACAATGGCTTTTTATGCAAATCTTTTGGAGTCAATCTCCTGTCCATTTTCCCATCACACAAGTCCAAATGACAGTCCAATAATTTGGGCTGCATATATATAGGGCCATTTGATTTTCAAATGAGAGTGGGCAGGGTTGACCCTTGCTAATAGCCAAGGCACAGCGGCAGACTTAATATCACAGATGCATAAGCACAGCCATCTCCATCTGCAGGAGATGGAGGAGAATAAAATGTGAGGGAGCGAGGGAGGGAGTGTGGGGAGGGGGCGGGGGGGGTAGAAGATTGGAAGAAAAAAACACGTCTCTTGGTTGATGGAGAGAAAAAAAAAGATCGAAAGAAAAATACAAAGGAGGCGATGAAAATAAGAAAAGAGAGGACTTCCTCTGATGCATCAACAAATCCAGTCTCCTCTCTTCCTCTCCTTCTTTTCTTCTTTTACTTCCATCCCTCCCTCCTCCCGTAACCCCACAACCACCACCCACCCACCCCTTGATTCTCTGCCACGGTGTTACCAGGAGGATCATGGGTAATGAGATGGCCTATCTGTGGCTCCCCAGGGGAAATGGCAGAAAGAGAGAGAGAGAGAGAGACTGAGAGAGAGGATAAGAGAAAGAGAGAGTCGGAGACTAAACAAAGACAGTGGGTATAGGACAGACTGAGTGAAAGAGTGTGAGACATCATCAGGAAGACACAGGGGGAATGAAACACTCTGTTCCTTTTCTTTATGTGTCCCACTAACAAAAAGCCTCCATCTAAATGTCATCTCTGCTCCATCGCTATCATAAAAAGTTTAGCATTTTATGAGACTAGGAGTTCAAAGAGGCGTGGGGAGGGGAAGGGATGGGAAGGAAGGGGGAAAATAATACTAATAAAAAAAAAAGGAAAAGAAAAACAGAGATATGGAAATGTCCAGTGGACCCCGGACGTCCATTTCTGCTTGAATTATGATGGAAAGCGGAACAGACAGACAGGGGTGGGGTGGATGTGGCTGGAGACAGTTTAAGATTTATTCGGACAGCCATCTGAGAAACAGGTGCGCCTGTGAGACACATTGTGTGTATACGTGTGTGTTTGTGTGTGTGTGTGTGTGGTCCTTGACCATGCCACATTGACCATGAACATTCTCAACTCCTAATGACCCAGGGGCAAGCACAGCCCAGTTCTCAACCTCAAAGCTCTGTGGACACACACGCACACACACATGCTCGCTACAAACTCAACCCCCTACTTAGCCCTGCAGCACTGACAGAATGGCACTGACAGATTTACTCCCGTCTCCATGTGTATTAAGGCCAGTGTTTGTTATTAAAAATCATAACGAAGCCATACATCATCACGTTCGATGCTAAGCTAAACACGAGCTCGGCCAGCTACGGACACGCCGTTCCTCGACGCCATTTAACGCAGACTTAACTTTCGCAGGCCGCTCGCAGACAAACGTTAAGACATATTCCATCTTGTCATTTACGACGTTTGACAGCTGTGATAATACTAAAGCGAGGCTCGATACACACGTTTCACTTGCAACTAACTGGAAAAGCACCCTGTGTGGAAGTATTCTCATTAAAACCAAACAAGGGACCAATCAGATCCCCTGCCGTTCCTCTCCAAAAACCAGCAAATCGCTGATGTCCGCTTATTCCATATAAGGTCTCAACTTCCTGCGCCACCTGTTGTGCCCTGGACACCATATGACTTGATGTGCATGTGCTGCAAATGTCATTTTCCTTGTGCTGTTTCAAAGTCTGGAAAAGAAAAAAAACTCTCTTTTAAACTCTCAATTCCCCTCAGAAGTACTGCAGTGCTGCTACAAAGCAGCCATAAAATCTCCTGAATATGCTTTTTGTTTGTATCTTCAAATGGTTTCCCATGCCATAAAGATATTCTGTGTTTCCAAAAAACCAGATGGTAAAGTCGTCAACACTTGGATCTTTTATGCGCCCTCGCCAAGCTACCTCCATCCCCATGTGCTTTTCACCTCTGCCAATACATAAAAGGAGAGGTGTTTTTCTGGTCAAATAAAGAAATGACTTTTTTTTCCTCTTGCTCTATGCTTCCCCCCCCCCCCCCCCCCCCCCCCTCTCTCTTGCTTTACTACCACATGTCCAAGGGTAAAATAGTGGGATTTCTGCCAGAGGCATTAAAAGCGTCATCTGTGGAACAGATTTGTTGAGGCCCGTGGGGTAGGTGGGTGGGTCGATGACGTACAGGGGTGTACGGGTGCACAGAGGGGGCACTGGGATGACCCTCACTTGCCTTGTCTAAACTGGTGCTTGCGGAGGACACTCCCTTCTTTTCTTGTACGGCCTAAATTAGGAGTAAGCTCAGACAAACCGCTCTCTTTCATTTCTGCACTGTTGATTGTGCTTCTCGGGTTTGCACACAAAATCGCGGCTGATATAAATAGCCTCCTTTGCATGACGTCCGATGTGCAGAGCAGCCGTGGTAACCTATTTGGCTATTGTGTCATATTAAATCAACTTAAATGACTGCCAGAAGTGTCTCAAAACTCTGAAAAGCATCACACACACACACACACACACACACACACACACACACCCCTGAGAAGGTCCTACTAATCGAGTTAGTCCTATGGTTTAGGGTTCAGCTAATGTCGGCCAAAGTAGAGGATGTATATACTTTTTTTGTTAAGAATTTAGAGATGTACCACATTTCAATGCAATTAGCAAACAATCCCTTAGGACAGACATCTCCAACTCATCCGATGCCAAGTTCAGCCTCTGCCAGACCGTCGGCCAATCCCGTGTCAATATGTACATCCTGTTTAAGTCAACTACGACTGTTTTAAATAATCCTAAAAATGCCAGCATGCTTAATCCAGGCAAGCCTTGGAACCGTAAGAATCAGTCACAGATTTCCAAATAAATCCAGTTCCTCAAATGTTAGTGTGCAACGCAGGCCCCACAAATAATTGAATAAAGTCTAGTGGAACTGTAAAGAATAAGTATCTTTTTGTAAATTAAATTTAGCTGATTCACATTCCGTCCAGAATCTTTGTTGCATCTCATCCTGTCTTGCGTCAGCGCTTTGTCAAATACAGCTGAATCTCTGTAATATAATACACATTTAATATATCAATATATAGTTTAAATTGAATATAATTTCAGCGTATCTTTTCTATTTCCTCCGTTTCTACATCTGAGGCCTATAGACACACACACACACACGCAGTCACAAACACCTACCACAGCCAAACGTTGCATACAGTAGTAAAGAAATCCTCATTAATGTAATGCACTTGATCCTGTCCTGTAGGTCAAGGCCTCGGAAATGTAACAGCATCCTATTAAGCTGAAGGAGACGTCTGACAAACTAAATCACCTTAAATATATGGGAGGAAAGGGAGATGCCAAATATCGGCTGTGTTGGGATTTCTCCGCAAGAAACGGTTTATTTCTCCGAGTGTGAAGAGTTTAATTAGTTAAGTGAGAGACACGTGTGTTGGTTCGCCGCTCCGATGGGCAACTGGTGTGGAAACCCTGCCCCAGTCACGACCAAGGAAAAAGAGTATGTTGAGCTAGCGGCCTAAAAAAACAAGGAGTGCTGTACCTCTGTGTACATGACTGATAATGTAAAGAATGTGCGGGTGTGTGGAAACATCCGTTTTAAAGAATATTGCCTGTGTGTATCTGTGCCTCACCTCAGCATGACATATCAAAAGTTATATGAATAGAGTGTGGTGGGATCCACTTTCATTGTACAACTGTTCCCACACAACAGATCTTAATACGCGTCCGCACCCTTATCCTGAAAACAAATTCTTGAATTATTCCAGAATTATTTACAGCTTGAATAACAAGCAGCTGAAGAAAATCGAAACTGCGAAACATCTGAATCTCGCTGACACTACATGACTTCTGTATAATTAATGGTGACAGAACTGCCGGCCGGTCACAGGCAGATAATTTACCCATAGCTGATGAAATCATCATCCTGGGTACGGTGACCTTTTACCCCCCCATCTCTTTCGTTCCATTTTCATGGGAAATTTTTTGTTGTTAATCCATGTGAGGCTGTGGTTAAGAGGTTGGGGGCAAATTCTTTGTAAACAAAAACATGTATCATCTTTCTGAACGAAATATGAGTGGTGCTCCCATCAGATGTATAAAAACTGGAAGAACTGCATTGTGTGGTATTAATATGATGTCAGTGTCCTGAAAAACTATTTAACCTCAGAATGTCTTGAGATTTTCTTCCTCCCATGTAGTTTTTTTTTTCAATCGAGAGGAGTAATGTTTCTGCAGGCCACTCACAAACGGTATACGTGTTTTTCTTTACCTTGTAGAGACGGACGGCTGCCTCATGCCTCTGGTTGGTGGCATGTAGCCTCAGTTTATCCACGCTGTTGCTGTAGTAGTCACAGGCGTTGCACTTGAGGTGCACCGGGTTGCCAATGGCCACACACTTTAATCTCCACTGGTTGGCTTTGCCTCCCTCCTTGATGTGGGCCACCAGCTGGTGCTTCTGCATGTGCTTGTCTGTCTTGCAGTGCAGCTGAAAGTTGGCCTTGAGCTGCGTGTTGTAGCTGCAGAGCTTGCACTGGTAGACGTCGCCCACCACGCAGCGCCACTCCTCTTCGGGCAAGGAGCGCTCGGCGCTGACGTGGGCGTTCAGGCCCTCCAGGCTGTCCGTGGAGAAGCAGTTGCACACGGCGCACTGGTAGAGGCGCAGCGAGGGGTCGTTGATGGGCGGCGACAGGGAGGACAGGGAGGGGTCCGACGAGGACATGCCCCCCAATCCGCCTGAGGACACCAGGGACAGGTCATCTGCCATCAGTTGACCACTGGCAAGACGCAGCTCAGCTGAAAGGTCGCTATTCACTGCGGAGAAAGTAAAAAATCATGTTAGACAATGGGAGGAAAAAGGGAGACAGAGAGGAGTTTAAATGGTAGAGCCTCAAGTAGAGTTACACACATGGAAGCACAGAGGGATAACATGTCACCCAGAAAAGCAGACGGCATGCGCAGCAGGACGAGTGGTACATAAAAACAAAGAGCTATGACAGAAAGACAAAGCTCTGGTGAAAATGAGAGGCTCACATGCATGTGGAGGGATAAATGACGGCGAGAAAGAGAAAAGGCTCTTTTTATTTAATGAAATTAAGTGTGGAGAGAAAAGTGAGTCTTCTATGCAGGCCTCCCTCACACAAAAGGATTTGATAAAATAAAGCCGCACAGAGGACTAGCGCTCCTTACAAAGTCTTGTCTATAAAAAACCCTAATAGGATTGAATCGGGATCAATTACAATCATCCTTTTCAACTTGCTAACTCGCTCATCAGGTAGCTTTAATTACTGCTCTCAGTGATGCTGGGACGTCGGCTTCAGGGCTCCAGGCTTTTCTCCCATTGACGCGCAGATTTGAGAAAGCTGATCAATGCATTACACACTTTTTCTCTCTTTTCTCCTCCCCACCCACCGAGCGGATCTGCTATTCATACAAATGTAATTAACTCTTTCGTTTGATCCCTTCATTGTCTCTGTGTGTAAGTTACCAGGAGCTCGTCATTTCTTTTTTTCTAGATAAAATGTCAGATTTGGAGAACAGAGGATTTAACAGCTACGTATTCATTTCTTATTTTTTTTATTTTGAACGCAGCTAGTAAGAACAATTTCTATGTTTGTATTTTGGATCCAAAACATGGATGCAAATCGTGTCCAACAAATTTGGTGCACATCTGACATAGTGTCTTTGCATATACGCATGTAAACATAATCCATGCATGCACTTTGTGCGTGTGTGTGTGTGTGAGTTTTTGAATACACTGTGTAAATATTCTGCTCACACCATCTAAACCTATGTACAGCTGCACTCACTATGGGGAGCTGTGTGTTATGAGTGTAATTCACTGCGAGTACATCTGCTGGCTGGGCTGTGACCTCCACACTAGAGGAGGGAGTGGGTGTGTAACACTGCAGGGTCATTGTTAAATCTCCCTCACTCCTACGGGAATCCGCTTCCTGCTGTGTGTGAGAGAGTGTGTGTGTATGTGTGTGTATGTGTGTGTACGTGTGCGCTCTCTCCAGGGTGAGTGAAGGTAGGGTTGGGTGTGTATGGAGGGGGGGAGGGGGGATTAAGCTGACTTAAGAAAATTACAATTGAAAGATTAAGAATAATTCTCATGTGGCGTCTCATAATCATTTTTTAATCAGTGAGAGGGGTCAAAGAAAGGAGACAATGACAGAGGGACAATATGAGAGAGGAGATAAGAGGGAAAGAGAAAGAGACAGCGAGGGTGCAGCGGGGGGGAGGCGAGGCTAAAAGGATGGGCGCCGGGAAGGAGAAGGTGAGAGGGCACGGAGAAAAATGGAGAGCGATGAAGAAAAGGCAAAAAGATAAAAAACAATACCCAGATACATGAGATGAAAGAGATAAAAGTGACTAAGTGAAAGATGAGCACAAGAAAAGAAAAGAAGAAAAAAGCTTGAGGGCAAAAAAAAATGTAAAGGACCCTATTTAGTTCTTTGTCACACCTTGGGTATGTAAAACTTGTCTGACATATGCATCCTTGTGTTTCATTCAAGCCACAGTGTCACTTACCGAGACCTGATCCAAGAGCAGCCGCGGTCGCCGGGTCTAGCTGGAATGGGTTAATCATCATCTGGGCATCTGGGCCACTGCTGCCGGCTGGGCTCTCCAGCTTCACTCCTGCCAGGCCCATGTTCTGAGCCAGGTAGTACTGGTAGAGCTCTGCCTCGGCCGGGGCCAGGCCCAGATGGAGGCTGTGCTGGATCTGCTTCATGTTCTGCTGCAGCAGCATCATGTTGTGCATGTGTTTCTCACTGGTCATATGGATCCGCAGGTTCCTCGCCACGTTGGTCTCATAATCGCACACCTATCGGAACAAGATGGGGTGAATTCAATATTAAAGATCATCTGAACTAGTTTATTATCAACATCACAGCATTATATTTAACTTAAAATTCAAATATAATGAATTATTATTAAAACTATAGTTTACTTTCATATAATACTAGAAATAACAGCAGAGATAAGCAACATCTTAATAACTAATCCACAAAATAACACTAATGTAGGCATTTTAGTAATGCATCCATAATCGTGAAATTTCTTCGGGTTTCTGCAATACTTGTGGATAATGCTAGAATGTGTAAGAAAATCCGTTTCATAATGACCAGGGGTCAGATGATGTGGCCAAGAAAAATAAAAGACCCAGTGACGCAGAGTGGTATAACTGGCTCATTGTGTAGACGGTGCAACAATCAAACTGGTATGTTGCTGCCAAATTCTCTATTTGTTTCATTACCTCGCAGCGCCAAGTGGGCTTCTGTTTGGGTTTGGATGGCGAGGGTACACCGCAGCCTCCACCAAGGCTGGCACTGGGCACAGGGTTGACATGGCTGTGGGTGTATGGAGTCTCAGTACCACCATTCTGGAGCGTTTGGACATTGTTCAGATGCTTGTCCGACTGCATGTGGATGCTAAGGTTGCCTTTGGTGGTGGTTGAGTAGTTGCATACCTAGAGGGTAAGAATTAATACATTGATGCATGATAAATGTGATCTGCATTTTGAACAAATATCATACATGACTAAGTATCACAATTCAGATTTTTGACCGGAAAGCTGTTGACACAAAGAGAAAGACAAACATATTGAATTTCTCCTTTCCGGCCTTGACATTGAGTTTCCAATCAAGCAAAGATGTCCTGTTGTAGTGATTACCATTACTGGCCAGATGCCTGTGACTCAAATTGGCTTCAAAAACAAATGGCATTGTATTGCTAAGATTACAATAAATATTTTCGATTAAAATGTAGAACCAAACCTTAGGTAACATCAAAGACAAGGTAGCTTATAAAATCAAACCTAAAGAAAATATTAGGAAAATAAAATGTAAAGGGAAAACAAAAATCGATAAACATCAAAAAACTTGATGGACAGACCTCGCAGCGGAAAGGCTTGTATCCACAGGTATAGCTTTCTCCCCGGGCTAAACGAGGATGAGGCTGTCCTGTGCGGCAGTACGCACACGATCCACCGGACTCTGGATGTTTCTCCTTCATGTGAGCGTCCAGCGTCTGCTGGTACTTGTAGTGCCAGTTACACTTGGGACACTTCAGCGTCTTGCAGGAGTTGCGTGAATGCATCATCGTCATATGCCCTCCCAGTGACCGTGAAGATCCCAAGACTGTGTCACACTTTGGGCACTCCACCCCACTACCAGGTGATCCTTCACCTGGACCAGGGGTACCGGGCGTCCCTGGAGTTCCAGGCGTACTTGGATTTCCTGTGTGTTGATACAGAGGCCCTGGACTCTCATCATCTCTGCGCAACATCATCATGTCAAGGGGGTGGGAGGATGGCGATGATCCATCACGTGCTGCCAGGGTTTCACTGGTTGAATCGTTGCTGCTCTCCCGCTCTCTGGCAGCTGCCAGGGCAGTGGATAGGCGGCTCTTCTCCATCTCTAGCTTCTCATACACAGGCAGGGAGGAAGAGGAGGTTGAGGCAGGGCCTTTGCTGTCACTATTATACTTTAGCACACTGTTGGAAAGGGGGGAAATACTTTGGTTTAAGAGAGGGAAATCTTTGCTACTGGTGCTGTCGGCCCGCTGGCCTGTCATGGCCATGTTCATGGCCCGCTCCTCCTCCTCATCTGCCTCCATTTCTACTCCACCACCATTGGAGTAAGCATCCTCATCCTGCTCTGAGCTGTCTCCAACTACACCGGGCTCCCGCTTGATAAGCGAGTACTGGCTCAGGTCCGGCCCATTGGGTTGCAAAGTGCATGTGTCCCTAACGTGGCCTTTGAAGTCACTATCAGAGTTCCGACCTTCCAGGTTACCAGCAGTGGCAGCAGCAGCAGAACTCCCGCTGGAGGTTCTGTGGGCACCAGCCCCTCCCCCGAGGTTTGGGTTGGTCTCAGCCTTTGGCATGGTTTGGGTTCGGGGGATTTGGTCATTGGAGGAGCTGCTGGCACTGCCTTTCAGGAAGGCAAATCCTGCCTGAAGGGAATCTGCATTCTCCCCACTACTGTGGAAAGCATTCCACAATCCACGGAGCCCCGTGTCTGGCCCTAGGAAGTTGGCAGGTGTAGGAAAGTGGGGTAGCACAGAGTTGGGGGATTTTTTTGGTTCCAGAAAGCTTATAAGAGGTTCTTTGTCCTTGCCGATGCCCTGGATGATGGCAGAGACATGCTTGTTGCTCAGCAGTTTCTGCTCCTGATCATTCAGGGTCATACGGTGGTCATGGACAGCGTGTGTCACGAAGGAACGGCTGTAGCCAAAAGACAGCTTGCACAGGAAACACATCAGCACAGGCTTCCGCCGCCCATCAGCAACGCAGCCCTCAAACTTGGACAAGTCCACATTGTTAGGGACATCTTTGGACACACAGGAGTTTTTGGCTGCACCATCCGCTGTAAGATAGTCTTTGTCATTCTTGTGGCGGAGGTCATAGACACGGAAACTGTGCAACATGGGACCAGCGCCCACCAGCCCTCCAGCTGAGGTATTTGGGAAGGAGGGGTGGTCAGCCACTAGGGATTTAGGCCCCAGGGATGAGGCGATGTGGAAGGTGTTTATGATCTGGGGGTAGAAGGACATGGGTGCAGCGGGCTGCTCCAACCGCTCCCCCCCTGGGCTCAGGCCACTCTGGCCACTGCAGGCCTGGACACTGGGGAAGGTTTGGGGGGACAGCAGGCCCCTGAATTGGAGAGACCCAGAGAGTCCCCCCTGGTTGCCACACTGCTCTTTGGAGTCCTCCAGGATGAAGGCAGAGCCATCGGGCTGGTAGATGATATCACCACACAGATTCTCCACATCGCTATCCTCTTCCATTTCCACTTCACTGTTCATTTCCCCCATTTCTGCACCACCCACCTCATGCTCTCCTTCATCTTCACTCTCATCCCCTACCATCCCTTCAACTTCCTCACCCTCCTCGTGACCTCCGAGGGTAGGCAGACGGGCATTGGGGCAGTGGTGCTCCATGTATTTTTGTAAACTGGAGAAGGAATTAGAACATTCGTTGCAGGGGATCTCCTTTGCCGGTGCCACGGGAGATGTGGCTGGGGCAGAACAGTCCGAACCCAAAACTGCTCCTCCTCCTACTCCTGGTAAAGTCCCAGCAACACTCCCTTTGTTACTGGTAGTAAAGCTTTCTCTCCGACTCTGTTCAGTTAGAGGGTCGGTGGTTGCACTGACAGTGGTGGGGCTAGCAGTGGACAGCGGGGTCACCACAGGCTGTCCAAGGCCATTCTCCGGCTCTCTAACGGCGGCAGGTGATGATTGGTTGTTGTTGTTGGCGTTGTTGCTGTCACTGGTCTCCATGGCCATGAGGGAGTTGTCCTCGGCAGCAGCGTCCAACCTCTGGCCACCATGTTCCTGCTGCCGTGACGACACCATAGGGGGAGAGTCACAAGTTGCCATGACGACCACTACATAGGGATCTCATCTCATCCAGCCTAACAGGGACCTGAGTCGGGGGGAAACAGAAATAGAGAAAGGACGACAGATTTAGTTAATGTTGTTTAACATCATATATCTTAGGCTACATCTAAAACACCAATTACTTTATTGTCATTAATTCCAACTCACACATCGTTCATTCTCAGTTTCAATTACATTCATGGTCTCATTCAGATAAGATTGATTCTTAAAGCAGAGGGTGCTGATTTTAACACTGGAAGCAGCGATCATTGGTTATTTTAACCAGTCCAAAGAGCATATGTTTGTGTTTTCCTCAAGTATGAGTTATTATCCCACTGAGAGAATGTTTATCAGGGCCACATGATTTTGTTCCCCCTGCAGAATATCCACACAAATCAACTCCAGTAATTTGGCAGTGTCTTGAATGCTGTCGGGAACGATCGTGGCAAATGTTTTGGAAGACACTTCCTCCTTCAATACTAATCCAATCCACTCTGGATCGTACACACCAAACGCTCCTCAGTTGGAGGTTAGATGGAACAAAACACGACAGATGTCTACCTCTACATTGCTTACCACTGCAAATACAATAACCTAGCACCAGGAGAAAAGGTGGAGAACCAAACTGTTCCCAATTGAATATACGTCTTACACGTGACAGATTGAGATAGTTTGTAACAAACACATCCCCAAAAAATCCCATTCTTAAAAAAGAGGTTTGGTCTTCTATTGACCTTAGGAATCAGGGCTTGGACACAAGGGAAATAAGGTATAAATGAATGAAGCAGCTCCCATGGCAGCTGGCAATAGTTACGTTTATAGGAATAACCCAATTTTCTGTTAAACAGACTCTTCGATCGTCATACCACTGAAAGCTATTCTGATGGCAGATTTTTATCTTTTGTGTCCCAGGTATGCTCTGATATAAGATGATGATTTCAAGCTAGAACATACTGGCTCTGCATACCTTCAAAGGGACAGTTTTGACAAGAATAACGCAGATTAGTCCATCAAAAAACCACATAGGCAGAAAGGTTAGTGTCTGCCTTTAAGAGGAGAGTGGAGTTTGAGGAGTCCTCAATCACTGGCTAAATCGGTCTTGGCATGTTCTTACCAGTCAGGAGTATCTAATTAGGCAGCACCTATTAACCTATTAATGCCCCGAAGGTATGACTGTCTCTGTGCGGACGAAGGGAAGTAAGAGACTGAATATTGCCATTCTGCTAAGTGCACGACTGAGCTTGAACATGTGGAAATGCAGAATGCTGCCCGCTGGGGAAATATCGGAGGGGAGGATCTAACACAGGAATACATCGGGAAATTAAAGAATATTTCATCCATATGTTTTTCTTCATGCAGGAGTATAACAGGAAAGAGAGAGAGAGAGAGAGAGAGAGAGAGAGAGAGAGAGAGAGAGAGAGAGAGAGAGAGAGAGAACAAGCTTCCATGAGGAATGATGTTTGGAATACCAGTGAGATGTTATCAATCCTGGGCGGCCGCCCATCTCTCAACCCCTCACTACTCCAATCTCCTGGCTTTTCACAACAAGGCACAAATGGAAAGGCGCACACAAACACACTTGCGCGCAGAACGTAGAGCAGGAGTCTCCTAAACCCACAAACACAGGGCACCCCGAAATCATGTCATTTTGTAATCTCAGGCTTAATTTCTCATCATGAGAGCAAGTAGAAACAACCACATCTGGATATAAAGATAAAGAGACTAAAAGATTGAAAATGGAATCTTCATTACTACTCGGAGGATAACGCTTTCTTACTCAGCGAAACGCCACAAATGAAACCGAGTTGTGCGTGGCAGGGTCTCTCCACTTGATACAGTACCAGCGCCTTTCAGATGCTTGCGTGTAAATGAGCTGGCATTAAAAGAAAGCTTTAAAGAGCCATGTTAACCTTTAACCCAATCCACCTGCTGCTTAATTCTCTCTCTCTTTTCCTACACTCCCTCGCCATCACAACCAAGCTACAAAGCAATTAGAGGATTAATCCGCATCAATCCAGGGGCTAAACAAAGCCAGTGGGAGGGACAATAAAAGCGTGAGGTAGGAAATCAAATGTGTGTGAGTATGTTTGTGGGTGCATGTGTGTGTGTGCACGCGCTATAATCAGGTCTAATCTGACATATCCCGGAGATGATTCCATGGGGACTAGTGATAGATTAAAAGAGAGAAATTATGCTTCCCTCCCCCCACCCTCCTTTCCGTGTCTCACTCCGCTTCTGTGTCTCTATTTGCGAGATTAAAGAAAAATTCAGAAGGAGCAGAAAATGTATTTTTCTGCTTATCTGTGCAGCCTGTGTTTATCAATACAAAATAGTCATCTGAGCATAACTTTGGAAAGTTGGGGGTAAAACATTGATCTAGTTTAAACATTAGTAAAATATTCAACATTTCAAAAGTATTTAAATCAATGGTGTTTACTACTTGGAGTGTAAATTGTCTGTCAAAACTTATTCTTTCTTCTAGACAGGTATGTTAGTTAATATACTAACATACCTGTCTGCAAATGCAGTAAACACCACCTGACTGTTACACACATAGATACCTATAGGGCCTACACTTAAAACACGCAGACACCTATAGGGGCCCACGCTGCACACCTGTCTGCATGTTAAGTCACACTCGCAAAGACATTAATGGCAATTAGCTCTGCATTCTGAGCAGGCGAGGGGCGGAAGCAGGCTAAGCGTGCGTCACGCCATAAGAGCGCACGGCATAAACAGACACAGATTCTCCATAAACGTATATCTTCATCTTTAGCTGCACTGCTGTTATATGGCAGCAGAATAAAAGAAGATTAATTTGGCTGCGCGGGGGGGAGAAAAAAGAAGATAAAATAAAGGGCTCCACTCAAATTACCACTCTCTCAGTTCCTTTTCTTCCACCATAATTCATTCATTACGCTCTGCACCAAAACAACACGGCGGGACCTGCCCCTGCCGACGAAACATATACATTTAGTTTTTATTTTACCGCCGGCGTCCCTCTCACCGTGGCTTGCGTTAAACGTGATTGAGTGTAAAACTGTTCAGAAGCAGCGGGTTTTTAGAGCTAATGCGATGCATACGACAGGATTTACTACTTGTCAGTGGTGTCACTCGACTGCTTATTTCATTTGGGGAGCAACCCCTTTGAATTGTGGCTCGGACATAAAACACCGCACTTTATGAATTATGCATCTCCGAACACCTTAAGTATGGAATTATGTCTTATGGATAAGCCAACGTGTTAAGCACTTGGCACTGATATATCGCCCCTAATGCTAACAGGTTAGCAGCTGTTTACACGCGCGCCGCCTGCCAACGATAACGCAATAACGCGTCCATTAATTTGTTACCTCTGGTTCTTATTCAACCCAGTAATTCTGCTGCTACACCGACAGAACACTGGCACACAAAGTGGGTAACAACATGTGACCTGTGCTTAATGTTTCCCAAACTTCTTCGCATTTGCAACCCTGATCCATTCAGCATGTGTCAATTTAGCATGGCCGTCCGGAGGAGTATTACAATACGATGTCTGGTCTTGCAATCAAGTGGATTTTTTCCCTCGTCTGCCTTCCTGAGCTCGGAGGGAGCGAGATTGTTAGATTTGCGCAGATCTAAATAATAAACTTGTAATGAGCTCTGTGAAAGCTGATTACGTGACATTTTCGTCTCGAGAGTAAATGGGTGGAAAGATTATACGGCTTGCTTCTTTTTCATTTTGCTCCGTTCCCCGGGCTTCGCACCTTTCACAGCAGCGGTGCCCACTACTGCTTCTTTTAAGGCGGATCATGTTACCGCTCGCTCAGAAACCTCTCTCGCTCTCCCTCTCGCTCTCTGTGTCCCCCACTGGTTTCCTTTGCTCTGCTAACCAACCAGGCTACTTCCACCGGAGAGAGAGCGATAGATGGACGGATACATAAAGGGAGAGTGAGAAACTAAGAATAAAGCCCCGGTCTCTCCACACCGCGGAAACAGTTCCCCTTCTTGTAACAGAAGAACAAAAGAAATGGCCAGAGCCGCTCCCACCTCTGTTTTTTAATTAAGCATGTCCCCTTTGCTTTCACACGCATGCACATGCACACAGGCTCTCTCACTCTCTCTCACTCTCTCTCTTAGACACACACAAACACACACACAGACAGACACACACACACACACAAACACACACTAAGGTAATTAAAGTGGCAGATCAGATTCAGTGAGAGGCAAATAATAGCCCAGGAATGCCTGCTTTGGACACTGCAAGTTCTGATGGGAGAGAGAGGGGCTGAGAGACTCCTTGGCCTATTGTTTTTCTCCCCCCCTCCTCCTCTTCTCTTCCCTCAACTCTCTCTCTCTCTTCCATATCCCTCCATCTGCTTTTCCATAGCTCCCCCAGAGACAGAGAGGCAGTCAAAAGCAGGGGATTTCTCCGCTTTTTTCCCTTTTTTTTTTCTCGTCTTCCCACTTTTCCGCTCTCTCTCTCTCTCTCTCTCTCTGTCTGTCTGACTAGTAAAGCACGCAGGTAGAAGTTGTCGCATCCTACAAAAAGTCAGAACGTGGACAAATGTGTTGTGGGAAAACCACCACACAGGTTAAAACTACATTCGTCAGGCGCTCCATGTCTATGTTTTGAAGCCGGCTCACTCCAAACAAATGTGCTCGTGAGGCATAAAAAAGTGTCCACAGTGCAAGGGCTGTGGTGCTGAGCTCCCACGAATGTGAGTTAGTCCTCGTCCTGCTTTTGTCCTCCTGTCAAGACTATCGCACATTACCCAGAGTCGCAGCCTGTTAAATGCCAAACCTGTAATTGCAACGTCGCCACACTGTCGTCTTTGTTTACACGGGGAATCTGCTGAGTTCCAATTCGTCGTCGCTAACTGTCCGACATTTTAACGCAAGGGCAGACAGCGATGTTAATGCCGCTGTGAATATTTATAACATCTGTAAACACTGGAATTAGGCAGATCTGTGCTTTGGGACGTGGTCATCTTGAGTTCTGAGATGTTCCCTCACACACACGTGAGCGTATGTAATAAGCGGGGAAATTAAATCCAGGCTGAATCTTAAAGGTGACCCGTAAAGCCCGGCAAAGTCAAACAACAAAGTCAGAAGACAGGGCTATATGTCCACCCCTCGAGGTCTCCTCGAAGGTCATCCCTCTCTCTGCATGTGGCCCCTCAGTCTAACACCAAATCTTCTATCAAAATGTCACCAAGCGTTAGCCAAAGACAAAGGCGAAGGACGCTGTGAAAGCCCCTGCATCCATCTCCCACTGTCAGGGCCATGAATAGGCCTACTCTGGTCTAATTAGACCTGTTTATTTGTTGCCATGCAGAAACGGAGGGATGAGAAAAACAAAGTGGACGGAGGAGGAGGGAACTATCTCCCTCTTCACAATGCGAGCGGGCGATAGAGGAGCAAAGAGCGCTGATGCATGCGTGCACAGGCACATGCACAGAATTACAGAAGAGGGCCTAATGCGTTCGGTTTAAAGTCTTAAAAGAGAGGACAGGGAGGAAAATGGCAAAAAGGAGAAGGCAAGAGAGGATATGTGCATGATCAACTGTTTCTGTGTCTTCTGTACCTCACCATAAGTTTTCACGCAGCTCTTGTTTTGTCTTGCCCAGAGGTGTAATATTAGACTTTATATGGAGGAGATCTTCCACATGTCCCCACACCCTTTCCTGTCCGTCTGTCCTCTCCCTCGCGAGCACAGGCCTTCATTACCACAGAGACACCTTATCATTATTGCAAGGTGCAGCCCAGACACCTAAAGCAAGCGCCACTCCATTTAGCACAGGAATCTTGTTCGACAAATTACCGTCTCGGCAAAAAATGCCTTTTAGCGAATCAAAATCAAAATTACGCCTACATGAGCAATGATCTTGGTTTGCAGGGAGGGAGGCAGAAGAATGGAGGGATTTAGAGGAAGAGGGGGAACGAGGATAATGAGCAGAAATGGAATGGATGGAAGTGGCCTTTTTCTCCTCTCCTGGAGCAGGTATGCAGGTTCTATCCCTCAGGTTGATGACAAGTTAATTGGTCTCATTGGTTGCTCAGGTAACATTACACCCAACCGCCCCGAGGTCCATAGCTGATAGTCCATTGTTTGAAAAAATTATATATATCTCAGTAACATAGAGTATATAAGCAGCAAAATGTGAGATGAGAATGTAATGGGAAGCAAAGCTAGTCAAGCAAACACAAACAAACTTGTTGACCGCATGAGTGAATTGTGGACCCACAGGTCATGTTTGCCTTTTTCCCCCTCTCCGTCGGTGTCGTATCACTCCACTGATGAGTCCTGAAATCTGATTTAGGATCAGATTTCACCGTAGCCTAACTTCAACCAGGCTGATGGGGGAAAAAATCTCTCATGAGCTCCAGTCCACTGAAAAATATCCTATTAAGCATATACAGAGCACAAGTTACATCTATTTCCATTAAGCAGCTTTTCATTATGATTCTTTGGATGTGGGTCCAAAGTCAATACCAGTGTTTATCCGCTGCTTGTATGGCTTCATGGAGACAAAGTTTAATGGATTAAAGACAACTTTGACTGGATTTAACGTTTTTACAAATGGACTTTGTGCTTACACAGTCCAGTCTAAATATATTCACAAGTCTCACGCCTCTGAAGAGGCAATATTTCAAACTAAACTCAAACTGAAACATGAAAATAAACAGTCAGACACTGCCGGGTCGCAGTCACCACTTACTGCCCCTGCTAAAGATTTTTCCAGCATCAAAGGCAAAGCCAATCTACATAGCTAATGCCTCCAGTTTTTTTTTTTTCCTTCCTCCACTTCCTCGAACTCAAAACAGCAAAGACCAATGGGAGTGAAAAAAAAGGGGGATTTTTCTTTTGCCGGCAATCTGGAAACACTCTCTAGTTAATTAGGGTTGATTGGAAATGAACCGCACAAACAAAGGGCAGCCTATGCCCCGACTATTATGACCGTGCACACGTGCACAGGGGGGGGCGCGGGCGGTGGTGGCGGTGTACTATAACCACCTTTGAAGCACGCCCTGGTAAAAGCTCTAGTCTCCAGACTCTTCTCCTCTGTCTCTTTACCCCCCCCCCCCCCCCCCACCCACCCACCCACCCACTCGCCCTCCACCTCCACCTCCACCCTCAAGATTAAGGGAATGCACCGCCAAAAGAATGTGTGACGACCTCCAGCGCCACGGAGCAAAACTTCCAGCCCCTGACGCCACAAAAGGCAAGAAGGTAATTAAGTTTGAAAGAATAGAAGCACTGCCACAAACAATGCCGCAGTGTCCATGGGGAGGGATTGGAGGGGGGGGTGTATATGTGCGGCTATTTGTGTGTGTGTGTGTGTGTGTGGAGGGGGGGTGAAGCAGAAAAGCTATTAGCATTCAGTGGCCGGGTGAGAGAGAGAGGAAGGAGGGCAAAGGGGAACTGAGGATGGCATTCTCTCTCTCTCTGAGCTTCTGCCTGTCTTTCTCTATCGCAGCATGACACGTCTGTTCATTCTTTTTTTTTTTATTTATCTCTCTTTTTTATTCTCTCTCAATCGCCCTCACATCTGGTTTTGGACCCCCCCCCCCTTCCCCACCACCACCACCACCCTCCCTTTCTCATATCAGCCCCCCCACCCCCTCTTGCTACACTGCAACAGTTCCTCCAGTGCTCTATTTGGCCCCTTTGCTGTTTCCTTGTTGTTGCTCCCCATGTGAGGGTTGCCCTCCTACACACCACACACACTCCAACGAACAAAGTCACACACACACACATTCACACACACACACTTTTTTTTTTTTTTTCTGCTTCATCTCTTTGTTCATTGTTTTTCCAAATTTGGTTCTGCCTATGCTTAACGTTATACCTTACTACGGCGATGCACACACGGTATACTTGGTTACCACTTTAGAGCGCTAAGAGCTAACTGCATTACCACCCTACGCACTCAACTTCACACACACACACACACACACACACACACACACACTTGCGGCACACAAACACAAAACATACACTGGGAGCTTTCATCTTTTTTTTTGCCACATCTCCAGCAAAGCAGTTTAACTCAATTAGCAAAGAATGTAATTTTATTTACAGACTCCCAAGTAACTCTCATAACACACGCACACACAAACACACACACACACACGCACACACAGACATAGACTCATACAGTATAAGCAAACTGTCCCTCTCCCACGTGGTTGGAGCTAAGAAAGAAGTATTCATTGCTCATGCATGTGTGTCAGTCAGCCTGTGTGTGTCTGTGAGTGTGTGTGTGTGTGTGCGTGTGTGCGCATGTGTGTTCGGACAGTGGAAAGATCATGAGACACATTTACGTCAGATGAGTGAATCAGACAAACCACCGCTAATTTCAAAGAGGGATTCTTTTGAAGGAAGGAGGGTGAGAACGGGTGGTGAAAAGTCGGAGAGAGGTCGACCGACAGCGACGACAATAGGTTGTGAGAGCAAGTAAATTAAAATTCAACTTTGCGTGTTTGTGCACATTTGCCAATCTCCTGTCGGTCCCTTTTTTCTGCCCAGTTGGGGAGAGCGAGTCACCAACTAATTGTGGTTTTGCGGTGTTATGTGTTTAGTAATCTGCCTCTCTTTGTCTCTGCATCTCACCGGAGACGTGGATTAGTGCTAAAATGATGACTGCTTAATCCTTGATTTGCCTGCGCTAAATAAATATTAATCTAGCCGGCGCATCATGCTCTTGTAAGGTACAACATACACAATATGAAAGGGCTTAGCTGTTACATAAATCACAACCTTATCTGTCGGATGGGGCCAAAAGCATGGGACCGTGCACACACACACACACACACACACACACACACACACACACACACACACACACACACACACACACAACCGAATAACCGCAATACTATAAGCCCCTTTCACACAGCCTGTTAAAACGGGAATGTCGTGCCTTTTATACCACACTGTACAAAAGGTACAAAGGTAGTGGCTTGGTTAGGGCTAGGATTCCTTGCTGATTTGAAAACTCTAAAATGTATGTTTTCACTATGGAGTGTGCAGATGCCCACCATCATAGACCAGTCCAGGAAAACGACATGACAAATATCTCTGGCTTGTGTTGATTCAGACCCCTCGATATCTCTCACTCTGCCTCTCAGCAGGTTTGTTTGGCAAAAAAATCTGCTGGGGAAGTGAAAAATGAAAGCTACCATTGCTGGACTCTCTCCTTCACCCTCTCTCTCCCCCCTCTCACACACACACACACACACACACACACACACACACACACACACACTTAAATTGACAAGGCCGTGGTAGTGCAGCGCAGAAGAGGTTAAGCAAACACTGTCCACGTCAGTCAAGGATAGCACACACTCAACAGACAGACACAGGGAGCAGTCTCTGACGCAGACGTTTCACATCCACCTGGCAAATATAAACGGCTGGTTATGCTGTATCAACCACATCCAGCCTCGGATCCTTTGCTTATTTTATGTTAAGATAACACTGCTGCTTGTGAAACAACTTGTACGTGTGACTTATTTTAAGACTCCCAAAAAAACTAAACAGCAACGATAGAGCCCTAAAATACTTTTCCCGGTCACGGGCTCAGCGGCCTGAAATTATTAACATGAAGCACTTTTCCAGCGCTTGAAATCAGTTTTGCAAGAGCAGTTAAGTCCCGCTGATATTTGGGAACCTAATATGAGGCATTGCAAACTAATGTAGCAACTCCCGCTACGTGCTGCCAAAAGTTCATTCCTTTTTAGGAGAGGGGGGAAAAAATGTCACAAATGCTGCCCTATTTGGTGAAAGACGCCTATCAGTATCAGTTGACCGAAAAACAGGCCCGTGGCGCAGCGAGGGGATAGTGCTTTTCAAAGTGGAGAGTCGATGCCTCGTTTCACAGCAGCGTCTTCAAATGCTTATTATTGCTGTAACGTGGTCTGAACAAGTAGGGACATCGTGTCTCTCAATTGTGTCAATGTCAGCTTTGCGTAACCTGTTCTTAGAAGAGAGGAGAAGAGAAGAGAAGAGAAGAGAGGAGAAGAGAAGAGAAGAGAAGAGAAGAGAAGAGAAGAGAGGAGAAGAGAACATCTGCTTTTACAGTGAGTCAAGTCAGAGAAGACAGAGACACCTTGTTAATCGCGAAGACGTTTCTCGGACATGGCGAGCGGAGCCTTCCCGTTCTTTTTCCAGGGGTAACAATAAAGTTTAAAGTTCAAACCCCAACTGTTTTCTAAAGACAGTACTCAGCGCGACCCCAGCCCTGTCATTATCTTCATAAACATAATCATAGGGCAGGTATCCTGACTGACGCCACAAGCTATGTGCCTCTCGCTTAAACATCTCCCGAGCACTTCTGTGACACGCCACAAACAGGCCATTAATGTCTCGAGCGTTTTCGAGGGGTGGGGGGGGGAATGTGCGGGGCCTTGCGTAACAAAAAGTGCGGATAAAAACACACATTTCGGGAAACACTTGTTTACAGAGATGGGAGGGCATGAGAGTTTTGTGGAGAAAAAATAAACCATACGAAAACACAAATGCACACATACCTTTTGGGGGCTTTTTTTCCCGAGAGCTCGAACACTCGTGACAGGTCTAATTTCTGGACCCAGGGAATTACTAATTAACTTAAGCTTTTGGCTCTCTATTTAATTAGAGAGGTCTCCAAATGAACTTTAGACCAAAGCCATTTGCTTTTCAAACAAACCCCCTATTCTGACAGCTGTTGTGAGTTTGCCCTCTTCTCACAAAAACCACAAGGAAAGCACAGTTGTTATTTATGCCATCATAGGCTCTTTTCTGGTTACCGTGGGAGGGAAGGGGGAGACCCAAAAAAAAAGAAAAGAGAGAATGGCGGCAGGGCTGTGGGGGGAGAGGGAGAAGAAAAAAACGAGCAATGGAGTTGAAAAGTGTACATTTTAATTGGATTTCACTACAAACAAACAACTGTCAGATGTAATTAGTGTGGTTTTAGATTAGCGCCACAATATTCCTTTATCGAAAAAGGGGAAAAGAAAGACATGTCACGGAAATCCGGGGCCAGGCAGGCTGCTGAGAGGGAACCGGGATGAAATGGAACCATTACTCTAAGAAATAACCACTATGATTTTTAAATAAACGACAAACCATACTGAAATCGAAAGTGTAGCATAGAAAACTGATCCCAAAAATTTAAATTCAAGCTTCTTTCCGTCTGTGTGTGTGTGTGTGTGTGTTTGTTACAATGCATTTAATGTGGCAACCGAGGGACCATGGGGGGGTCAGTGACGAGGCAGCTGAAGACCAGAGTCAGCAGTATCTCTCACACACACACACACACGCACACACTGTTTCTGCTTACCGTGAAGCAAAG
This sequence comes from Pleuronectes platessa, assembly GCF_947347685.1. Classification (NCBI taxonomy): domain Eukaryota; kingdom Metazoa; phylum Chordata; class Actinopteri; order Pleuronectiformes; family Pleuronectidae; genus Pleuronectes; species Pleuronectes platessa. The sequence continues at coordinate 11,537,436 of NC_070645.1, forward strand.
TCACGCTCAAAAAGACATATGTATATTTCTCTTTAATTATGTGTAATATATAGCCGGGAAAGGGCAAAGCAAATGCACTGTGGTCTATTTTAATAAAAACCTGGTATGAGGGCGAGTGTCTCTCCAATAAGCCACAAAGGCCAGTGAACCATCCATCACCACGTCGTGACACTTGTTTAAGCACTGCGTTAAGGCAGAGCTCCGTTCCTCCGCCATACTTTGCTTTTTTAACAATTCCCTCTATAGCCTCCCTATATCGGCTCATCTCAGCGGGGATGAAACACGGCAGAAACTCCCCTTCTTTATTTAGTCTAGGGGCAGGGAGCTGATACATCAGCGAAAAACCACTGACAAAACCAGCCCTGTTAATACCTACAATTTCATATACAAGAACATTCCTGCGCCTGCTCTGCTCTTCTTCTTCACTGTCACGGGAGAAGAAGAAAAAAAAAGCAGTCTTATTTTCGTTTTTTCTTCTTTTAAAAGCAAATAATTAAAGATTATTCCACGACTGGTGCCAGGCCAGAAGAAAAAAAAAGAGGCAGGGTTTGAGAGGGATAGTGTTGGCTGGAGTCTCCTCAGGGGAGTTGAGGGAACACATACTTTTCTTTTTGACTATATTAGATCAGACTGGGAACTACGTCGGAAAAATAGGGAGGGATATGTATATGTCACCTGCAACTATAGTAATATCTATATTTCTGTTTGAGACACATCCTGTCCATTAGGTCAAATGAATATAGTTCATAAAAATAATAATAATAATAAAAATAATATAAAAAAACAATTGAGAAGGTCTCCGTGCAACTGGAGTTAAATTCTTTGGTAAATTCGTCTCATCTCTCATTACACTGTTTGTTTATGCCCACAACTCATGCATAATTAATTATCCACTTATTCCCTAACGAACCCTGCCAATGGCCTTGATATCCACATGCTATTGCCTTCAGGAATACCACACGCCAATCATGTCGCACACATGCGATATGCATGCATACAGAGGCGCTCGCAGACGTCCACACACATACAGAATAATGAGAATGAGCCGGGGAGTAGAGGTAAAGGTGATCGGACGCAGACGGAACATTTTATTCGATCATTTCTGCACATACACAGAATCAATCTATTATTTCTCAATTTTTTTTCCTAGAGCTCTCTCTATGGGCATATGTCCTATGACTGGGTTCTCAGCCTTTTCAATCCCCGCCTTTGTCTTTGGCCAACAAGGGAGAGAATGCATCATTTGTCATGAGACGTCTCGTGCTATTGTGGTGTATCTTTTCTCAAACCTGGAGAATCTTAGTCATTCATTAACTCACCCCTCCCCCTTGTTTAGCCTGAGCTCATCTTTTTTTAACTTCTGTTTGCATCAGGTAGCCGGGCAGTTGTTGTTTTTTTTGCTGCTTTTTGTTTTTAGCCTCACCAGCTTTTACAACTATGAAAATACCTCTGAGAGCAATCGATAAAATGTGGCATATAACCTTTGGTAAGGGCTGTTTTTTCTTTCCTGCTACTTGGTAAGTACAAGAGGGACAAACCTTTTCCTGAGACAGAAGGCTGCTGAATTCTTTGTTGAATATGTAAGATGAGGACTTTGAGGCAATCGCACGGAGCTGCCGGGCCGAGCACGGTGTCCTTCACAGGGAGTGAATCGAGGAGTACAGAGGACAAACAAATGTCACAGTCTGAAAGGTAACCGAAGCGTCGAGTCTAAACTGATTCGCGGGGGGGTGAAATGAGCAGTGGCGGAAATGTACAGTAATGAAGCAAAGGTGCAGAGATATCAGCGAGGAGGAGGAGGAGGAGGAGGAGGGTGAGCGTTGCATTCAAATTCCCCTACCGCTGCTCACTATTAACTCCCCTGTCTGCCATGTCTGTCAAAAGGAAAAAACAACATCCACAGACGTGGCATCCGTGAGACAGTCTGAGCGAAATAGAGAGGGCCTCGGGTTTTTGTTTAATCTGACCTGAACCTGGGAATCTCAGCCGACCCCAGAACCAACAGGACCTGGGATCAAACAGACAGAGTCCCCTAACACACGGCCCGACTGTTCTTTCCCCACCCGACAGAAACCCCCCCGCCCTTTCCCTCCATTTCCACTTTGAAATTGAAAAGAATAAACATATTATTCTAAATGAAATACCCTGACCCGTGTTTTTTTTTTTTTTTCCTTCTTCTGCGGCTAATATCCTGTATGAGGCGGCTGATGCAAAATAGGCACGAGAGCCTGAGAACGGGACAGAGCACAGAGGGAAGAGAAAAATCCCCCTCTTTTCTATTTTCCCTTAAGAGACCGATGAAGGCCTGGCAAGATGAGAGAGAGAGAGAGAGAGAGAGAAAGAGACAGACATAGACATGAGAGAGAGAAAGAGAGAGAGAGAGAGAGAGAGAGTGAGGGGGTAACGCAATCCTAACTGGCGCTGGACCAACAGCAACAAAAACATTTAGATAACCAAGCTCAATAATGAATGATTTCAATGAGGACAAAAATTACATTTCCTACAGATAACATGCCCCCTTCCCATAACAGAGCCAAAAGAGCCTCAAAAACCACGTCATGCTCCTCAGTGGAGCGCTGGAGCATTATGCTGGGGGAGACTTGTAGTAATTATATTAGGATCCTTTTACCCCACCAGAGACAGCGCTTTACTGGTTGTTAGAAGATAGAGTAGGCAGACCGAGGAGAAATATAGACCCGGCTATGACAACTCGACTAGCGCCACTGGAAAAGCAACAAATCACTCCTCAACTGACTTGGCCTGAGCTACAGCACTACCGGCGGCGCGGCTCAAACGATTACCGATCCGCAATACCCACTACAAGGGCCACTCAAAAAATGTGTCCACATAAACATGGCCGGGGATCGCTGCAGTGCACTTGATCCTCACAGGTGGCGCCGGGTCACGGCAACAATGCCGTCCCCACCTTTCCTATCCACTGAGCACTCACTTCCTTTCACGCCAAAGTCTGTCAAGTTTGCTTGAGAGGGGAAGAGGCAAGAAAAGAGGAGATATGGCGTGGAAAAGGAGGCAGAGAAAGAGAGAGGAGTCTTTGTCCTCCTGCACTCAGCTCCGGCGTGTTTCCTCCTCGGCCCTGGCCCGGCATTAGCATATGAAAGGGAAGGGAAGGCGTGCAAAAGGTCAAAGAAAGAGGATCCTGTCCAATGAGAGACAACAAAAACAGGCCACAGCAGCCTTTGTGGCGTTCATGTTCTCCACCACCCAACCTCACGTCCCTCCCTCAACCCGGGATCATTTCCATACACCAGATGCAATAGCAATAATGACGGTTGATCATAAATTACGCACAAAGTCGATTTGGGTCATATGGAAGTCACAGCGGCGATTTTAAGCTGCGTCACCACCCGCGTGCCCCCGCCTATGACTACCACAGCCCGCACACGCACAAACACACACACATACACACCCAGGCATTCACATAAAACACACCTGCCTCGCAGTTCCACATTCCCCTCTACCCAGACGATATCCGACCAAATCCTGGGTAAACATCTCAATAAAGGAAAATGTAAGAACAGTGTAGTTTGATTTGATCCACGAAAGCCGCTCCCTTCCTTCCATGTAAAAGCTACCTGAGCCACATCCATCCACGACATAATTGCACACTCCAGCGCTTTAGGGATGCAGTTTAGTATATACATGGAGGCTTAGGAAGCCCGGAGTTTACCGCGGTTACTCTATTATCATACATATTGCCTCACATGACACCTTCCATCTGCTGGCACCAGAACAAACAGCGAGAAACACGGGGGCCCTGCCGTTTCCGGGGCTGCTCTCCGAAAAACACAGTCCCTCTCCGGCAGCCACAGCGGCCGGAGACAGAGGGGAGAGATGGAGAGGGAGGGAGGCAGAATAGAAAAAAAAAGAAGAGGGGTGAAGCATTTCATCTCTCTTTCATCTCTGTCACCCAGTCAAGCGTTCAATGCCCCATTCAGCGCCTGCCCAGCATTATGCAAAATAATGCTAATCCCCTTCCCCGTGCTTTCACACTTGTATAAACCGCCATTCCTGCCACTGAAAAGCAATTATATCAGTTTACGTTCCTGTCAAAAAACAGGATTAGCATGCAAGTACTAGTAGCACCAACTAGGCCCAATGTCTATCCACCTTTGGCTAGCGGGAGGCACACAACATCTAATAGATCCCCCCCCCCCCCAGACAAAAAGAAGTCCTACTGCTTGGTCGGGGGTAACTCTAAAGATGTGTTGAAATTACATAATTTTGGGACGGATTGAAAAGGGCTGGCGCTTTTCAAAGGCGGAACTCCTTGTCCCTGTTGTTCAGGCCCGGGCTTTTCATTGCCAGAGTCCCGGTCATGTACAATAATCAAAAACAAATTCAGCCATGTCGCTACACAGGGGCCATACCCGCCTCGCAGTCCCAGTCTTGCTTCACAGGCAGCAGTGTGGTGCACATGTGACACACACACACTGAGACACGACACGAAACTGAACCCTCGCCCTCCCCTCTGACATGTTGCCGCCACATGCGCATGACCTTGCCGGTGCAGGTGTGCACATGCAAACGCACGCCGAGACGGACGAGGAAAGACGGCAGGGTGTTTTTGAATATGCAAATGCTTGTCGAAGCAGAACGTGTGTTTATAGGAGTTGGGTTCAGGAAAGTCAGGCCTCTCTCTCTCTCTCTCTCTCGCGCTCTCTCGCTCTCTGCCCCCTCTCTTGTTTTGGGGGCACGGGGACACACACCCATCTTGACTGACAACAGATCAGGGGACATTAGTCAGCACAATTAGCCAAGTCGTCATGGCGACTAATGAAATTTGGCAAAGCGGCCGGACCGCGACTTAAATGAGCTAGCTGGTTATGTGCTCGCACGGGGGGTGGACTGGCTGGCTGGCTGGCTGGCTGGTTGCCTTACACACACCCATTATTCTCTTTTCTGCCGTGGCGGTACAATAGAGTCACTTGTATCTCAGCCGATACCCACCGGCGGTACAAGCTCTCCGCCTGACAATTTGCATATGTTAATATAATTAAGTGCTAATTACACTAAAACTCGCATATTCACAAGCTCCCACCCCGGGAGCTGCGGAGGGGCTTGATCTTGTTCCAAGTCTTTAACCCTCCTCCGCCTCTCGCACAGTGTGTGTGTGATGGAGAGAAAGTGTGTGTTAGCGGTGGTGCCCCAGGGCTGACACAGGAAGCCCCCCCTCTTTGAGACATAATGCCGAGCTGCTGTGGACTTCTTAGCTTCTCCCCCTACAGGCCTCCCTGAGCCAGAAGACCCTGACACTACTACTACTACTACTGCTGGCTGTCACCCCTCGCTCTGTCTCGCAGACACCACACACACACACACACACACACTTCATAACCAAGAGAATATCGAACCTTGATCTCCTGAAAATCCAGCTGTTAGGTAGCGCTTTGCATCAAAAAAACGACATGCTTCGAACGGTTGCATAATACATGTTGCATAAAGCACCATCTATGAAAAATCTTGAGAAGAAGTGCGAAGGAGAAAGACAACCTGGTCCGTCAGAGTCAAACACAAACGATGGCTGGGATGTATCTACACATGGCACAGCTTGGACTCGTCAAAATGAAGAATTTAGGATTTTACTTTGTCAATTTAACCAGCGTATTCGTATGAGGAAAAAAATAAACGCTGGATATTAGCTTTAATATTGAATCTCCTTAAATCCTGTGACCGGAATGATAGCAGTTATTTTTGAGCCGCAAATAAGAGACAAAAAAAAGATCTACACGGTTCCCCCCAGTGAGTATGCGTGTATGGATGTGAGAGTGTGTGTAGGCCTGCCGTTTTAATAATGGAGGACAGGCGGTTGTGCTTTTCACATTGTAATGGCCGTGAATCAGGGAGGAAGCCAAGCGGTCGTGCTACAATTACAGATCTTTTGTGCCTCTTCCTCTGTCTCTCTCTCCCTCTGTCGTCTTGTTTTCACTCGCTGACACTGTCCCTATCAAGAGCATGTTAAAACAGTCTACTCAGTTCTGCTGCACGGGCTGAATGGGGAGTGAAAAAATTGGTGGCTGACTGGCGAGGGTGGGGGGGGGGGGGGGTTCACACCGTGCTGCTGCTGGACACGCATACGCACACACGCATACGCACACACACGCACCAGATGGTACAGGAAGGAGGATTAAATAAACACACATGCACACAGACACACACACCTACTGGCAGACAGACGCCCGCGCGTGTGTGCGCAATGTCCCTTAATGAAGGTCTATGGGGAGTCAAAGGGTCCAAGCTCATTTAGTTGACTTTCAATGAGATGCAGCATTATGACTATGGTAATACGCTCCCCAATAATCATACACAGGTCATTGTGTCAGAGTGATTCATTTCTATAACACACATACGCCAGATGTTATTGCGCCTGAGAGTAAATCTCCTCGGTGGACGTCAAACGGGCTTCTATGCAGAAAAGGCAGAAAAGCGGAGGAGAAAAAGGAGGAAGGGAAAAAATTATATTGTTATAGCAGTCCAGCGTGCGGTAAGCTACACTGTTCGCTCGAGCATGACGGCTGGTAATGCAGGTTTGGATGTAGCTCGGGATGAGTGTGTGTGTCTTTGAGGAAGGGGAGGAGGGGGGCTCCTGTTCTCTAATACCTGCTACTCGGATTACCACAGCGTCTTAAGTATTCAACCGGACTCATATTTTCCCTTTCTGCCTTTTTAGCCAAATTGGCTGTCTTTACACTGTAAGGCAGCGATATAGCCCTCCTTACCGAGGGCCTATGGGGGGGGATCCACGAGGAAGAACATTAAAATGCAGCGATAGCCTTGTTGCAAAGCTCCTCTCTATTTCTTTCTGTCTCCCTCTCTCTTTCTGCAGCAAAGGCTTCTAAATCATCCAGCCTCCTCTATTAGACGGGAGACTTATTGAGGTAGAAACCATAAAAAATGAAGAAGGGAAATTTAATCCTTGAAATATTGATTTGCACATTAATATCAGATAGGCAGAGGGCAATCTAGCCGGGTGGAAATGACACATTGTCGACCCCTAGGAGAGGCCCGAGCCAATCTTCTGGCTGCATGTGTCTTGGGCCCAGGAGTTATAGGACAGACTCAGCCCCTGTCTCCCTCTCTCTCTCTCTCTCTCTCTCTTTCTCCCTCTCTCCCTCTCCCAACCTCTCCTCCTCCCAGTAGTGTCTCATCCCTCTCATAACCCCCCCACCACACTCACACCCCCCCCCCCTCCATCCGCACCCTTAATGAAGGCTGCAATGCTGAAAATGCATTAGCTTTTAATAATCAAGAGGCATTTTCAAGCCAACAGCTATTGTCCTCCCAGGGCTATCTCGCCCATCTCTCACACTATATATGTTTTTTTTATTCCTCCCCTCGACCGCCACGGATGGAAATTAATGTTGCAAGCTGCTTAACTAACATGCAGATACACACACACACACACACACACACACACACACACAGCCTTTGAAAGAGCTAAAGACACAAAGCGAGTAGAAAAACAAAAACAAGAGGGGCCTGGGCTTCTGCAAACGTAAACCTCAAAAAAATTCCCTCATTTGCAGAGTGAGACAATACCATCATTAACTGATGAAATAGACTGCAAATACAACGGATCATCTCCTCTCATTATTTCACATTTTTGATTTTTTTTTTTAATAATTCCATTTTTTTATTATAATTATTATTAGGCCTCAGCTGTATTTTTGAAATGAAATGAAGGAATCTATGCAAATGCAATTAAAATCCTCGGACCAGAGATGAGATCCATGCAGTCCAAAAATACACCAGTTTGTGAAACTATAAAAATTATCTGATTTAATCTAACATTTAATTTGCTGAAAAATAAAAGTGTTCCCATATTTAATTTAGGAAATTTGAAATTTGAAACAGCAATCTAACGTGTTCTTGCAAAACAACAATAATAAAAACAAAAACAATAAGATATGTATTCTCATTATTATTCGAATAAAAACCAATCATGTTATTAAAGGTGTTATTGTCATTGCTCGGTGATATAATACAGAAAATCCCGTTTTTTGGATTAAAAAATAAATGTGCATTCTGTGTCATATTTAAAAAACGTGTACGCATTCCATAATCCACAAAGATTTAAAAGGGGGACTCATTGGGGGGGAAAGGCTGCTTTAAAAGCGTCTTTTCTCGCTGGTAAACACGCTCCGAAATCCACGTAAAAAGCCCGAGAGCCGCGTACAAATGGAGACAGTCCTATAAAAAGCTCGATCCTATATTGGCGCACCGTTCATCGGGAGCGTATAGTGTCCCTCCAGGCACACACACTCACTATACACAGCCTGTCCCCGAGCTGGAGACAGACTGGCCCCTTGGCCCTGATGTTTTTTTTTCCTCCCGTGCGATCGATGTCCCCCCCCCCACCCCCTGTCACTGTCGCGTCCCAATCCGAGCCAAGTCTACCTTCCGCACACAAAAAAACAAAACAAAAAACACAGCCACAATACAGTGCGTAAAAAACCCCACCGGAGAGCCCCCGTGTCTGCGCTCCGGTTCCTCTAAATGACCCAAAACAAGAGCCACCGGCCACTTAGAGGAGATGTGTCAACCACAGATCTCTGGGATTTAAGAAACATTTTATACCAGGGAATTAGAACCCGGTGAGCCGACGCTCGGATGCATGGGGGACCGAGGATGGAAATGGAAGTTGTAGACTATGTGGATGGAAGGGATTTCAAAACACCAGTGAAATGATGAAATGATGAAAGTGTGAGTTTTGTTTTTAGACACACTCTGGTGTTTCAGATGCCGGTGCAGAGGATGAAACAGGGGGGGAAGTAACTCAGGGAGTTGTGTGGCTCTACAGGGACTCGCCATGCTATCGGTAGCCCAGCGATCGCTCTCCCTTCCGGACGACGCAGCCACCCACGCCTCGGTAAAAGTGCGACTACTTTCTTTCTAAATGAGCGCAGCAGGTAAAGACGTGTGGGACCGGGGATCGGCGAGTGTCTGTTTCTCTTTTGGAGGCGATCCTCTAATAAAACGTGGTAAAAAGAGAGTGGTTTTGAAAAGATAGAAGGCGAAGGATCCCAGGCGGAAGGGAAGGGGGGATCGTGGCGGAGGACTGATCGTGTCACTTTGGACCGTGAATGCCTGGAAGGTGCGCGAAACCACATGGGTTAAAAACACAGGCTCGGATCGCTGCGGTGCGTCCATAAGATCGCTTCGAAATCAATGGTGTGGCGGTTGCGGGGGTCTGGCACGGGGGGCGGACGTCCAGCCCCGAGCCCCGAGCGTGGAAGCTCGGAAGCGGACATGTCCGAGGGATCGGGCACTTGCGAAAGAGAGACCATATCCGCACCGCAAAGCCACCAAACGGGGGGAGGAAACGCTCCTCGCCTCGGTGGGTCTACCGGGAGCGATCGGGTGCGAGGCGGCTCGACCTCAGTGCCAGCGGTGGAAAGTTCACCGGGAAGCGGCGGGTCTTGACGTGGGATCCCGCGGACAGTGCGCGTGAGGGAGAACGCCTCCGATCCTGTCAGAGCCCCCTTGTTTTACCGAAGCGCCGGAGTTGCACTCCAACATCACGATATCCGCCTTTATTCTGGGACTAAAAGCGGCCAGCACCTGTTATCCGAGCAGCCCCGGTGTCGGGAGATCCACGGGGCGGGATAGACAATCGATACCCGAGCCCCCTGAATTTAACACACACAGCCCAAAGTCACTCAATAAAAGTTAAAGGAAAAGGAACGGGAAAAAAAACTTACTTTCTTCCCCCCTCTCTCTCTCTCTCCAAAGCCGTCACCTCCGCTTCTCGTCTCTGCTCTCGGGGTTTTACAAAACAGTCACATCCAGCGGCTTTCGTGATCGGGCAATCAAAAACGTGGAAGAAAACAGGTAAAATTACAATAATCCTCCAACTTTGTATTGGGAAGAGGGGGTAAAAACCACAGATGTCAAGCGGTCTCAGAGCTATCCCTTATTTTGGTTTGGATCCGGCGGCGGCGGAGCGACGTGTCGACCGGCTGCCTCGCAGTTTCTCTTGTGGACGAGGGGTCGGGGAAACGGAGGAAAGGAAATGAAAATCCGATATGTCTTTATTCTGCTAATTATTATCGTTTTAGCCCCTGTTTAAAAAAAATGGCTGATTAAGTTGAGTGCGCATGTCTTTGTGTGTCTATTTCCCGATATGCACTCTGGGAATGGGTAGAGAGACACAGAGAGAGAGAGAGGGCGAATAGGAGAGAGAGAGAGAGAGGGAGGGAGCAAAAGAGAGACGGAGAGGGAGGGAGAGATAGAGAGAGAGAGGGGGAGAGAGAGAGAGCGAGGAGAGAAGTGTAATTAGTGAGTTGATCAACAGTCTCCACATTGCAAATGACGCGCACACGCAGGCCTGGCGGAGGCATGGGTCCGTGCGCGCAGCGGAGAGAGACCTTTTTGTTCGGTTTCTCTCTGCAGAGGCCAAATCACATGTAGAACAATGGACGAGCGCTTCCTGCACAGCGAACAGGCTGCAGCGAAGATTACGCTCAAGTGCTTGGAAGTCATATTTATCTATAATAATAATAATACAAAATAAAAATGAACAAGTTTTTGCACGGGGATATTTCTGAGCTGCAGCTTGGAAGGCACCGAGTTGAGACACTTTTCATTTATCTTGGATCTGACAAATATATACGAAATATTTTATCATATTTACAGATCCTGTTTCTGATGTGTCTATTTGATTTTATTGATCGTGACATTGCAGGTGAATTTGCTTTACCAGCAGATGCGCCAAATGAACGGTGTTTGTGGATTTGGGGATATGTTGGAATATAAAATAAAATACTTTCTGTGTGAGGTGTGGAAGTATTCATGAATGGATCAATGGGGAATTTTTTTTTTATATCAAAGATGTGCGTAACAACTACAACACCGTTATGTGCCACGACAAGAACGGGGCCGCACACATTATGTAGAATATATTTTATAGGAATAACAATATTTATGTAGAAAAAGCGTAATTGCGCATTCACAAACGTGATGAATTTACGCACGGGTCGGACTGTCTCTGCCTGTCTACATTGCCCATCCTCGCTATTGATGCAGGTGAGGACACTGCTCTGTTGGCACATATGGTCAATGTAAACATCCAAGCTTTCACCCCCCCCCCCCCCCCCCCCCCCCCCCCAAAAAAAAAAAATCAGAGCCACGAAACATCAGAGTATAATCCGCCACATGTTGGAAAGCCATCAGTGCCCTTTCGGGACCGCCGAGGCCCCGTGTGGGTTCAATAGAGCCAAACTGCAAAATCCAATACAAGGTCACATCAAAAAAAATCCCCCCACTCTATTCAAAGCTCCATTCACTGGCGTTTACATTTAGTGTCCTTTTAGGAAGTGCATCGGTGTGTTGGCCCTATACCCTCTCAAAGCAGTGTGTGTTTCCCCCCCCTTGTGTTGTGTTTTGTTTTTTTTAAATAGTGGCTTTTGGACAAGAGGAAGACTTTGCACAGTCTCAATCGGGGGAGAAAATCAAGAGATCTTGTTCGCCTTCATGGAAAAAAATCGAAGCTGGGGGTGAATTGAACTGCATGAGCCGGGGCTTGGGATGTGATTATAAGGCTGCTGCTGGCAAGTGAACTACTGGGTCTACTTCTGCAGCCACATTGACTGGACTGCGACCCGTACCCACTGGATCCTTAAGAAGCCAAGAGATCCGAGCCCGACCCGACCCGCGGCTGTTTATACTGGGTTTAGAGAGGTCTCTGACACAAGGGGGTGGGTGGGTCGGGGTGAGGAGCAGAGGCGTCACTTTTCACCCGGATCCAAGGCTCCTGCTGCTGCCGCTACTGCTGCAGCTGCCTCCCTGTCCTCCAGGGGGGTTTTCCTAGCCTGTCAGCCTTGGGAGGCGTCGCGCACAGACGGCTTGGAGAGTCCACGCTGTCCGCTGCTGAGGCGGACGCGCAAAATAACCATAAGTCGCACCGTGGCTTGCGTCGAGGCTTCTCCAAGCTGCGCGGAAGTGGACCTATTTCTCTTAAGACAGCCAAACGGAGGACTTTTTATAGACACAGCCCATCGTGCCTTTTCTCTTTTTTTTTTACTCGAGCGTTTCCCTGTCTTTGAAAGGATGTACTTATTCCCACTTTATTCTAACGGTCCAAATTGTGCGCACCGGTGACTATTTTTCTGCAAACTTTCGTTTGTTATTTTATTCGATTTCAGTGAAAACGCTCAAGTCTAAAGCGGATTTAGAGAAGTGATACAGGATGCGTCTTATCGTAACCTCCTGCGTTTTGTAAACCCCCCCCCCCCCCCTCCCTTCCCCTGGTCTCCACCCTCCCTCCTTCCCCGCAGACGATGCTCTTTCTCCGGAGAGCCGCTCCACAATGGACCGCGTTAACTAACATTTCGTCCCATTTCCATATCAGCGGCATCCTCAATTAATTATAGATTTTTATCTGTAAACTCCGCTGTCTGTGTGTTTCTGACTGTGTGTGTGTGTGTGTGTGTGTGTGTGTGTGTGTGTGTGTGTGTATGCGTGTCTGTCCTGCTTGTGTTGTCTGTATGTCTGTGCGTGTGCGCGCGAGTGTGCGAGTATGTGTGTGATCTAATGCAAATAGGAATATATTTCACGGTGGCACCAGTCCAGGGGGGGGTGGCACAAATTAAAACTCTTAAAAACAACAGAGCAATTATCGAACATCAGACGTGTTTGTTTTATTTTTCCAATGCGTCTATTGACAGTATGAAAGGTGCTGAACACTCATAGTGATCTTGTGTCACTTCAGTAGATCAATAACTTGGAATCGTCTGGAGAGATTACCATATTGGCGTGACACACCAAGGGATGCCACCATTGTTGGTGCGTCAATATATTCGATGAAGTCGAACTAGAAAGCTGACTTGATGGGTCCGTTAGATTCTCTGTGCTGTGTATATTCTTGAAGGGGTGATCTTGTCGGTTCTGCAGCCCGTCCCGGTGTTTACTACAAGCGGTCACCTGGACGTGCGCACAGACTTCCACCTTGTTTGTCCGATGCGCCGGCGCCCTCATGGGGTTGCTCGGCTGACCCCTGTGCCCCATCGGGACACGCACAGAAACACGCCAAAAAAAGAAAAAGCACACAGCTCTGACCCGCAACCTGCTACAGTGACCCACTGGCCAACTGTGCTCCAGCGAACACACACCGACACAGACACACAAACAAGCTCCATAAAGGCCCATTAAAACATCCAATAACCAGCTGTAAGCGCAACTCCACAAACACAATGATTATTTGCAGAATAATTAAGCCGAATAGAAATAAACGCACGTTAAAATATATCTTCCAAATATGCCCAGTATTTAAAACGTGTATTTGTAGCAGAAGAAACTCAAAGTAAAATTCAGACAAATAAATCCTCGGAACGTAAAACAACTTGCAAGCTGTCACTTGTGTTAAATTAAAGTGCAGAGTTGTACAAATCAATTAAATGCATTTAAAAAATCAAGGCAGAATTATGTCGGTGATTCCAGCGAAATTAACGTCTAAAAAACGTCCCTTCGACATATTTGCTGCCAGAAAACACAACACAGACACATTTTACTCTCAAACAATCAAAGGAGAAAATGAAGCAAAAATAAAGAACTAAACCATTTTTTTGCATGTAGATGCTCCACATAAACTCTATCGATGTTTTCACACTCAGCCCTAAAGCGCCCCAGCAACGCTCCATAAATATGCAATCGTTATAAAAACTTCAAATTCACCTCCTCTTATCTCTTTTAAATCCCACCGAAAAAAAGCATAAAGTGCACAAAGCCAATGGAGGAGAAGAGAGATAAAAAATGGAGAGTCGGTACCTTTGGTATAAAGCATTCCGTTTTTCTTCTTTTCTGTCTTTCTCTTGCTCAGTAGCGATCCGATAATAGCATATGGAAAGTGTTTTTCAAAATGCCCAGATTTGGCACATTGTCATTGAAAAGAGAGGAGCGCAGTGATGCGGTGCTACAACAGGGGAAATGAGTTGCGGATTGGACGCAGCCCGCCTCGGTGCGGACTTATCCCACTTTAATTTAATATTCCGCAATCACACACACTGGTGATGGCATATAATTCAAGGAGAAATTCAGAGGGAAGGAAATGTTTTTGTGTGTGTGTGTGTTTTTTACACCACTTTATTTGATTAAGGGGAGAAGCGGCACAGTATTGTCTTTTTTGCCCCCCCCCCCCCCCTTCCCTCTTTCTTAGGCTCCCCCTCCCTCCCCAACAAGGCTTTTGCACATTCATATATGTATATATTTTTTGTATATACATGAAACATCTGGTACGTATTTGTTTGTTTACGCCCGTTTATTTACAAATCAACAGCTGACTTCCCCTGGCGCGTCGATGTCCCCCCCCCGCGACTGGAAACATCCCTAACGTAAAATCGAGAGCCATAAACGCTTGTCTGTAAAACACTGAACCCGAAATCGATGTATTGGGACATTTCGATCGATTATATAAACGAAAATCCATAGGAAACATGAGACCGGTATCAGCCCACTCTTCCGCTCCCTTTTAAAGAGAAGGGGGGGGGGGGGGGGGTTGAGAGAGGTGGGGGGGTCAGAAGAGAAAGAGAGAGAGAGAAGAGAGAAAAAAAAGGAGTGCTTGTAATGCCTGGGATAAAAAAAAAAACTAAGACTGTCAATGCAGCTCTTTGCCTCAGTCACTTAGATCAGGGCTGCTCCAACGTTTTCATATCAAGGACCCCAAACAGACACACCTTGTGCCAATAAGCCCCCCCCCCTCCCTTCATTTGCATGTTAGACCCCCCCAATATAAGCTTTATTATTGTTGTTATTAATAAATGATTTATACATGTATTATAAATCCAGGCTGAGTGTGGCACCAGGTGAAAGACTTACATGTATTTTAATGAAAGGCTAATGAAACAAGAATTCCTCGTCTTTGTTGAGGGGTGGGTGGTGGTGGTGGTGGTGGGGACCCCCTGCGTGGCCTCTACGGACCTATGAGGATTCCTGAGCCCCCCCCAAAACCCCCGACCCACCCCGACCTCCTCTTTACTTTTGGAGAACCCCACTGGCTTCAGATGTCAAAGTGCTTCCAGATGCACAGTGATAGTGCAGCTCCCGATGACAACAATTAAGACAGGGGGTGGGGAGGGGGGGGGGGGGGGGGGGGGTAGAAGAAGAAAAAAAAAAGAAGAGAGCCCCTAATCAAACGGGGCCACACGGGATTACGTTGCCTTTCAAGGGTCAAGGGGAACCGCTTCAGCGACCCCCCCCCCCTCTCCCCCCGCCCTCCCTCCCTCCCTCCGCCTCCAAATATCATGTTTCAGCCTCACATAACCAGCAGCCCCCCACCCCCCTCACCACCACCACCACCACCCCACTGCAACAATCAAGCACTTGCAGGGGACACCATATAATCAGGTATGCAAATTCCGAAGGGGAAGGACATGATAGCGAGTGCGCACTGTTGAGATGGAACAATTACATAAACTGTGCATTATATGCAACATGATATGGAAGGGGGGAGGAAGAGGAGGAGGAGGAGGTGGGGGTGTGTGTGTGTGTGTGTGTGTGTTTGGGGAGGGGGGTAAGGAATAAGGGGAATGGAAGGGGGTGGGGGGGAGTAGAGGTAAAATAAGGAGGTGCCAATCATGTAAAATTTACATGGGACCACAGCTGCTCGGGCTCTCGAGCCGCATGCATGGGGAAGAAGAGGTGGGGTGGAATTGTGTGTGTGTGTGCGTGTGTGTGGGTGGTGGGGGGGATTAGGAGACATGGGATGGACGGAGGGGTGGGTGGGCAGGGCGGTGGGGTCCTTGCAGCCGCCGGTGCCACTCGGTTTATTTGATAAAGAGCAATCCACGCCACCCCCTAAAGTCTTCTCCCCATGCACACGAGGGCGGATAGGGCGCAGACCCGGCGCCACATCTACTCCCGAGGAAGAACAAGTGTTGTGGGAAGCATGTAGAACAACAAGCAGAAGGAGGAGTGAGGGGGGGGCGACCCGACCACAAGTGCACGCACACACTCGGGCACCAACGCACGCAGGCACACACACACACACCCCTTGCTCCCCATGCGCACTGCACTGCCAACACCACCGCTGTCTCCATTCAGTGTCCCCTCGCCCTCCTGCCCTCCTCCCACTTGGCCCTGTGCTCCTCCCGATCTCTCCTTTTTTTTCCCCCTCCATTGTTGATCCCTCTTTAATAGACACGCGTCCACTGTGTGTCTCCCTATATGGACGCTGGGATATAAAAGAAGTCCCAAAACGCCTCCGAGTGACGCGCACCAACACACATCCACGCAGGCCGGCCTCAACGCCAAATTCTATTGATTACCACTTAGATACACATGCACTTATAGACCTGTAAAGCTGCTCAGAGCAACACTGGCACCTGTGTGCTCACTGGTGAAGAGGAGGAGATGTATTCATGACAAAATCCAGATCATTTCACTCATTCCAATTTAGAAATTTACCTACAATTTGCATGTTTAAATATTGAGAGGTGCAGGAGAGAACATAGCATTTATTTTATGGATTAAATGCAAAATTGCCGGGAATCAATAGTAATGATAATAATAACTATCTATTATTTGCCAGTGCTATATAAGTCAAATTAAAATCAATGAAAATGTGATGCGAAATTAGACAAGGCCGGCTCTTTAATGGCCTCATGAAAGTAAGACTGCTACTCCATATGTTGTCACATGGCTTAGTTAAGTGCTTTCCTCATGACAAACCCGCAGCTCCAACATGTCAATTGAGTGGTCCGAGAGGTCCTTTTAGATCTCCAGGAGCCCCCCACTCCTCCTCTCTCTAGGGGACCGTCACCCCTCCACCTTCCCACCCCATCATCCATCCATCCATGCCCCCCTCATTCCCCTCTTTCCTTCCCCTCTGATACTCAGTGGGCCATCCCAACACGGCCAATAACGCGGTCAGCGACGAGCGCGGTCAGCTCTATGGCAACAGATTGACATCTCGACATCAAGGGGGGGGGGGGGGGGAGGTGTCAGGAGGATTTGGTAGTCGATGTTGGGCTTCTTCTCAAAAAGTAAAATGTTTCTTGTTATTTAATAGTGAAATCAACATTGTCCACTCCTCTGTTAGAAGGCCTTTGTGATGCTGCTGCTAAATTCTCACAGATAACTGTCTTTTCCCTCTGCAAAAAATGGGGACATTTTAATAATTCCCCCTTATTTCAATCCACACTAGTGGTAAATGTTCTACTTTAAATTAGGCTACAACATTATTTTGAATAATTCAACTCCTTTGGCTTGGTAAAAAATGAATGGCTTATTGTTTTACTAAGTAATTGTTTTACATTTTGACAAAAAAAGGAGATCTGGAAATTCTTTTCTCTGCAGCTGCACATTATGTGTGTTGCAGCTCTTTACAAAGCAAAGAGTGACCACCCCACACTGCTGTCAGCTGGGTGCTTGTACAGTCAGTCTGTCTCCTGCTTGGACGCCATCATCTATCAAGCCGGCCAAGTCAACCGGAGGTGCAATGACCAATGCGCAAATGCGCACGGATTAGCGGACGTGGCCCAGACAAATTGGCAATGCTCGGAGCGAAAGAGGGAAGAAAGAAAGAGAAGGGCAGAGAGGGAGAGAGGGAGAGGCGTCATTTTCTGAGGTGTGCGGTGACCCTGAAAGATGCTTGTTGGCTTCATCACTGCATTAGAAGAGTCCTTACGAGGGCTCTTCAACCTCCTTTCCGAGTGACCATTATTACACCGGATGACCGGAGTTTAAGCAGCCATTGCAAGCATCAACCGTGCCGAAGTGTCATTGAGCAAAACACAGTATCTCTCAGAAGTCCAGGCTTATGGGTTTTAAAGGTGAGTGTGACCTCTGACCTGACTGTGTCTTTACAAAATAAAATGTCCATAAGGAGACAAATCTGATTTTAAATGATTATTATTACAGGAAAAATAAACTCAGAGGTTAAATTATTTAATCCCTTCTATTCTCTTGACATTAAACGTTTAATTAATTGATTAGCAGTTTTTCATCATTAACCATGCATCAGATTTTGTTAAAAAATTTTAATATAAGAATATGAAATAACACAAAATTCACCATGTGATTATGTGAAGAGAGAGCTTGACTTTTAATAAATATGAACATGAATATTTTCTTCTGCAAATTTAGTCTGATCACACAGAACAGATTTCAGATTTGAATAAGACAGAAATGACATTGTGTTGTAACGCCAAGTCAATATTGTTTTTATGGAATAAACCACATAACTTGAACTAATTCACAATCAAACGCGCAAGCAAACTGTGGATAACAGGGAAATGGTGCAAGCAAGCCCTCAAAACACACACACACACACACACACAAGCACGCACACACACACAAACAAAAACTCTGTTATGTTTTCAATTTGGGTTGAAATGTAGACATTTTCCCTTGGTTGCATAACTGCCATCCGTATCGCCCCTCCCTTCAATTAAATGCTATTTCTCCCAAACAAAATGTCAGAATCATTCCACACAGGGTAGTTCAACAGTGATTTGTTCTGAAAGCTATGTGTCTCTTTCTGAGATGGTGTGTGTGTGTGTGTGTGTGTGTGTGTGTGTGTGTGTGTGTGTGTGTGTGTGTGTGTTTGTGTGTCCTGACCTCAATTCTAACCGAGTTCACAAAGGGATGGAGGAAAAAAAAAAGGTGCCTAAAAATACATTTAATTCACAATCAGCCCAGCTGAGCTGAGAATGACAAATCCTTTTAGAAGGCCCCACAGTGAGATGTGAGATTATGAAACATAAACATATATGCTCATGAAGTTGTGCAAATGACACACGTGCATGGACAAACAAAAGAGAAGGTAACTGAGCTCTGGAAATAAATAATACTGCAAAATTATGTGCTTTGAAAAAATATGTATTTTAGATCTATGATCGGGATGAAAATTACCTAACACATTTTCAGATTTTTTTAATAAAAAACGAAAAAATTAAATATTCTGTCAATTATTCCCCGATGAATATGCAATTATTTTTGTCCAGCAAAGGTGATAAAAACTCTTTGATTCTATAATGCAGATATATTTGTATATAGGTGTCCTGTAAGAGCTTAGTGGAATTTTTTATTTAAATAAAATAAAAACAGGCAATCTTGTTTATATAAATATATATTAAGTGGGGGGCAAATTTATGTGTTTTTTTTTGTTGGCGTCTCGTAAATTTATTTTAGGCAATGAAACAGTTGGTCTGCAGTTGTTCCGTCTCTTCTGTGTGTAAATCAGCACACGGACACTGAGCTCAAGTCCACCGGCTCTGTGAGATTCCAAGATGGCCGCGCACCTGTCATGGAGGTGGATTGTCCTGATTATGTATGGAGATCACCTCGAGGCCCTCGTAAGTTACGAAGCGCACATACACACCTTGAGTTGCTGGTTCAAAAGCCTGTCAAAACCGCTGACTGCCCCTAAGAAAGAAAGGATAAACCCTGGTAGTGTCTCCTCTCTCTCTCTCTCTCTCTCCCCCTCACACACATCCTTTCTCTTTCCCTCCATTGCCCTCTCTCTCTCTCTCTCTCTTTCTCTCTCTCTCTCTCTCTCTCTCTCTCTCTCTCTCTCTCTCTCTCTCTCTCTCTCTCTCTCTCTCTCTCGGTCTGTCTCTCTTCCCTCTCCCTCTCTCTCTCGCCCCCTCTCTCACATCAGAAGCGCTGAAATGCACCCCAGGGCCAAATCGCACAGAACAACCCCTCTGAGCCAGAGAAAAAAAGCTGGAATCCGTTTGCCCTGATATTTCACCAGCACCAGCCAGGAGCGAGGGGAGAGGGAAAGACAGAGAGGCAGAGAGAGAGAGAGAGAGAGAGAGAAAGAGAGAGAGAGAAGGGGGAGATAGAAAAGGAGAAGACCAGGGCAAAGGAAAAAGGGATAGATGGGAAAACGGCAGACCTGGGCTGAATTTATTGGGGGGGGGGGTGCGAGTGCCGCGCTGTAGGGCTGTGGGATGGACGGGGGAGAGTGCAAGGTGTTGCTGCTAGGTGTGGTATGGTTTCTGCACAGAGTATGCACAGAAAGGACGGTGGAGGAAAGAGAGAGAGAGAGAGAGAGAGAGAGAGGGAGAAAAAAGAAAGAGGGAGAGATGGAAGGATTGGTCATGCGCAAGGTAAGAGAGAGGCTTTGTTTGATTGTATGTGGGAGGGGGGGTGGCGGTGGTGAGGTGAGGGGAGAGGGGAGGGAGGGGGCTGAAGCTGTCGTCTGTGGGGTTATTATTATTGCAGGCAATCTTTGTGCGTGTGTGTGTGTGTGTGTGTGCGTGCGTGCATGTGTGTAAGAGAGAGAAGGCGAGATGAGGAGATATGAGATTCAGCTGCGGGGTCATTATTATTATTTTTTTCCCCTGACGGATGTCACGAGGCGAACAGAGGTGCTCGGAAGTCGTACATTTCTTTTTCTGATACCAGGCACGGTGCGGGCCCCATTTGCATAGTTAACAAGACGTGGAGATGCAGGTTCCAGCCGAGGCATCGACCACTGTGTGAGTTTACGGATCTATTGGTTCTATTGATCCACTGATTTGAGTGTGAAGACTGCACTCGTCCAGGTGAAGTAGGCGCAGGCACACACGAGTAGGCCTCGCTCATTAACATCCCCTCCATGGCGGTAATACCAACCAGCAGGCTACCTATACCTGTAGATTTGAAAAGTAAGAATACAGGGTTTTAAAAATAAAAGAAAGAAAAGAACAGCAGAGGGAGAGGGAAGATCACCTTTTTTTTTCTTTTTGCCATTTCACCCAGTTTAATAGGAGGACAGTTAATGGGCCTTTTTTTTTTTTTTTTTTTTTTTAGCAGGCACAGGCATCAATCAGGAGGTGTCATGGCTGCCGCTGAATCTGGGCTGTGGTCCTCTTCACAGATGACTGATTAGCAAGCCAAAATCACCAGATCCATCTTCCGACGGTCACTTTTATTACAGTCATTTTTAAAGTGACAGCAACCTGCCTTGTCTCACAACACTGGCCACCGCATATATATTCTCATCGGCCCTCTCCCCACCTCCTCTCCCCGCATCCGTCTTCCTCCCTCGCCCTGTCGCCGAGTATTTGGTCAGTCTCCACTCTCCTGTTATTTCTTCAACCCCCCCCCCCCCCCATCCCTACCCCCCGCCCCACCCTCCACACTCTCTCGCCCCTTCTTTTAACTACTTTTATCTGACTTCCCCTCCGTCTCCTCACCCCCACCCCTCGTGTTGGTGCCACACTTATGCTCTCAGGTGGAGGGGATGCGGGGTCAGGGAGGTGTGGAGAGAGACATGGGCCAGAGGGGAGAGAAAGAGAGAGAGAGAGAGAGAGAGAGAGAGAGGGGAGAAAATGAGACCCCCCCCCCCCCCTTTCATTGTCTGAAGGGTGTGTTCTGAATCCCTGTATCGCTCGCTCTCCCCGGAGATGGTGAGAAATTCGTTTTTGCACATGTTCCCCCCACTGCCTTTAACATCGGAGGAGGAATTCTCCCCGGCTCCCGAGCCCAGGATGAATGTGAATGAAACGCCGTGGAGTGCGTGGAGTGCGTGTTGGTCACAGCTGCATTTACGCCGCTGCACTTTGCAGACGGGATTTTCAAGAAACAGACAGGGGTGACATTAAAGTTGGAAGCAAGGGAGTGTTCGAATTTGTGTTGTTTTTTTTAAATTTTTTTTGGGGGGGGAGGCCAGGATGTAATAATATGCTGCTGGGAAAGGAGTGTCAGGAGACTAGTCCTGGGGTAGAATTTTGTTTTGAGGCTTGTC
>NC_070645.1:11561623-11585656 GCF_947347685.1 Pleuronectes platessa
TAACTTAGGATTTGTAGCAGGCAACATCTCATCAAAAGATTCATGCAACAAAATGTTAACCACGCATAGGAATCTCTTCAATATAAACTTAATCTTTTAATGACAAATAAGACAGCACAGATTTCCCCCCTCCAAAACTTCTTCAGTGTGCGGCAAAGGAATAACAGCTCATACTGTCTGTGTGGAGAAATATCAAATAACACAGAGGTTACAGCACAACAGACAAATTTTCGATAATGACTTCCAACTGAAATGTCTCCGTTTGTAACAGTTTAAAAAAAGAAAAACTAAACCGTGGTCTATAACATGAGGTCCCTGAAGTTTTCAGGCATCCAACCCCAAATAACCAATGCTGGGAACTCACAACCCCCCCAATATCCAACACAAAACAACACAACAGCCTGACATTATATCTTTTTTTTTTGTTGTAATGTAATAAATACGCAGAACAAATTAATATAGTAAAAGTATCCTCAGTGTACAAACTGCAGACTCACAGATGATGTGAGTCTGCTGCTCCTACATGTTGTGTGTTTGTGTAATTAGCAGCACACTCTTTCATTGGCTACTACTACAACTGGCTAAAACTCATGACTTTAAACTTACGTAATGAAAAGTTTTGGTACTTAGTTCGAAGTTCTAGCTTTAACTTTGGACAAAATCCCTTTACAAGTTTAGTCATAAGCTGTTTTTATTTATTTTTCACTTAGCAGCCATGGGAGTCTGAGACAACTGTGTTTATATTCCCTCTCGACTGAGATCCAGAACTCGAGAGGCATCTTGGAATTGAATCAAAGGCTTCGGTCACTGTTTCCTGTGGTGATTTTAATTGACCTGCAGATTACGCTAGTCTGTAGCACTCACCTCAAGGGGTCAAGTGGAGACAAAGAAAAATCGGAGAGCGGATTTATTTTTCATTTTTATTTGATTTCTTGAAATCATCTTGCAACCCTCCGCTCGGTGGTGGGTCCCAACTTGAGTGTGGCTGCCCGTTCCAGGCCTGTCCGGACCCGTCAGACAACATTTTTGAAATTACATTCAGCAACAAATGTGACCATTCAGGTCGGGTCACATTTGTTGGTCTGTCTGCGTGACCTCTTACACTGCACGCACCTGTTTTCAGGGGAAAACTGTTGCTTGGGTCTCGTTCGGATTCAAAAGAACACAATGGGAATAGGATAATTCTATAGATGGCATCACACATGGCGAGTAGTGTTTATCTAGCAGTAAACATGCAAACAGATTAGCTCACTAACAAGGCTACCAGACTGAGTATGCCATCTTGGTCCACTCAGTTTTGTGAAATACACAAATTAAAAACTGGTTAAACATTCAGTCTATTTACTTTAAGGAGGCTTTTTATAGACTTGTAGGGCACAGCATGAAAAACCGCTCGCAAATCAGATTACTTGTTTTATTCTGAACCCATTTCATTTCATTTTTTTGCACGGTGCCAATTTGTAGCCTGATAAATCCTAAATGCCTGACTCATTTGCTGTTTTATATTTTAGACACACACGTATATTTATAACTCTCAAAACATATCGAGAAACAAAATCAGGATAAACATAACAATTAAATGCAACTTCATCTGCAGTATACAGTGCGTAATGCCAGTTCTTATGCAAGGCCTCCCGCTGTTCTCATGCAGGGCAAGTCGGAGCGGAGCCTACGGAGGTCAGGCAGAGGTAAGCCTAAATAAAGTCTCGAACTGGGAAACTTTACAAGCCTTAGTTAAGGATATTGATTCAGTCGTAAAACAGCAACAGTTTACAGCTTGTATGTTCATATCATCTCCTGGCATGTGTTCCCCTTTGCCACAGCTATGTGCTATAATTACATTAGACTTATGACCCTTCAGAAGACAAAAAAAAAGTAAATTCCTTGAACATCTTAATTCGATCTGTTTCAAATGAGAGAGGGAGAGGGAGAGGGAGAAAGAGAGAGAGAGAGAGGCAAATTTTGGGAGAGGAGAAGGAGGCTGCACACATAACATATTACGGGGCGAGCGGTGCCAGCAGAAAGCGGTGCCCTGTTTTTTATTTTCACTTCATATTCGTCAGTGAAAGGTTCTTTTGTTGTCTACTGGCTGATTGACTTTAATGAGAAACATTCCATTGTAGCAAACATTGGTTTTTACAGAGTGAACTTTGTGTTCCTCTTACTTGTTTTCAAATTAGATTCAAGGAAAGGGAGGGTGGTTGGGAGGGGGTGGGGGGGGGGGGCAGGGCCCGGGCCGTTTGGGATCACAACAAAAACACGACACGTGCCCACGAGCACAAGTCATTCATACACGCTTACACGCAATGACACACAATGCCTCTAATCCCTTTCCCTTTACACTCCAAACTGTGTTATCGACTGCAAAGAGAATTCAAAAAGCATGACGATGACAGGGCAGAGGAAGAAAAGCAATATTTGGAGACAGGAGGGACGGACGAGGAGGAATGAAAGGATTTCGGTTCTAACTATCCAACAGTACTCAACCTGACCCTCTTGTGACATTAAACACGGCTCAGTTATAAGGCTGCGAGAGTGTGTGCGTCTGTGTGCGTGCATGATATCGACAAACGCAGCGCTTGATCTGTGAAGAGGAGGTGATGGTGTCTTAAGAGTTGGCTGTGCACAAATTGTGTAGATTTAGCCACTGGAAACAATCATGTACTGTGTGCGTGTGCATGTGTGCGGCTCCTGAAAGTAATTCCTCAGAATAACCACTGACTTGGACTACCTGCTGGCATGAGCTAAGCTGTAGATCGATAACAAGTGCTGGTAGGTGCGCTCGCGTCTGTATGTGAAAGTATTGTGTCGTATGTTTATTTGCGAGCCCGGGTGGGTTGTTGTGTGTAGGGGTGTGCACGTGTGTGTGTGTTTGTGTGTGCTGAGGCATCATACAGTTACTGGAACACTTACTATATTTGGCTCCCTCCATGCAGCATCAGGTTTTATGAAAGCAATCCATCTGAATCGGGGCAATAAATTTCCCTCAGCCGACAATTTCTTAAGTGAAACTAACAAGTGTTTCTAAATTCGTTATAAAAGTACAGCTGAGACAGAAGCGATTAGATGTTCGAAAAAACATTTATGTCAATAACGCGGTTCAGACAATATGTCGGATCAATACACACACACGTGCAGACACACAAACATACACACACACGCAGTACACAGATTCAGTTGCCATGGTGTGAGTAGGCTCTTTGCATGTTTCCGTTACATCCGTGACGTGTCGTGCGCTGAAGGGCACGGTGACCCGACCAGCCAGTCGTCTTTCCTCCGGGGGGCGAAACGTCCATTACGTCCTAACATCGGGGACAGCGAGCATCAGGGAGCCAGCTCAACCTAAATCAGGCTCCCACAGCCTCTCTGGCTCCTGTCTTGGTTCTGCCACTGCTCCCATTAGCGGCCCAAAATCTTTTTGAGACGAATATGCTTGAATTTCCGCCGCATAATTCCTAATGGGTGTCACGGGTGCGAAGTTCATGAAACATGCAGATGGCCCTGAAAACCTTCGACCTGTTGGCCTTTATGTTCTGCTGCCAAGCTACGCCACGGGCAAATAAAAGGCACGGCCAGGGGATATTATAGAATATGTCATGGAGCGTTCTGCCATGATTAGACCGGACAGCTGAGTGGGTGATGTCCATTTCCGATGCTTCTAATCTGTTGGTTCGTGACATCTGATTGGTGCTCAGCTTAATCAGTGCTTCTGGCAGTGAGGACGGGTGGATGAGGAGTTTACGCACCTGGGTTAGGGTTACAGGAGAAGAGCCATAAAATACACCAAATACACTTTTGAGGGTTTTCTACCACTATAGTGAAGCTGTAACAGATGCCCTGCAGCAGCAAAAAACCACAGGCACATACACCTAAAAGCTTCAAACACTGTATCTCGGTGCGGGTCAAAAGGCACACAGTGTACGACATGGCTGCCACTGCTATGTAATCACAGTTTGCCGAGCAAGCAAACGCGAAAAAACAGCAGTGCTGCCGCCAACAGAAGAGGACAACACAAACATGGGCTACTTATTGTTCGCCCCGCCAAGGAGGTTATGATTTCTCCTCCTGCCATCTGTTTGTGTGTTTGTTTGTTTGTAGGTTCGTTGGTAGGTAGTATTACGGGAAAAAATTTAAAACCTGGGACATGTGCCGAGAAAGAACTCATTTGATTTTGCCCCAGATCCGGACAAAGGGGCAGATCCAGGAATTCTGTACTACTTTCCGTTTCTCTATCATTGTGTATTTCTGACACTTTATTTAATTGAAAAAATTACGCATATTTAGGCGACTGATATCTATGAGCTTGTTCAATTTGATGCAGCTTGACTAAATTGAATGGAACGTTTGGGCCATTCTAGTTCTCCTTTCTTGTGAGATACATCTTTAGGGTGGTCCTACCTTTATTGTGAGGGCAGCATCAGTGTGCCATTGGGAGAAAGAATGGGGGACGCAGTAAAGAACCGGGTGGGAACCAAAACCCAAAGCAAGACTCGAGCCTCCTCATTGTTTTTGACGATTGGGACGGAGAGCTCATTTGAAGCTATTTCTACTCCTACGGAAAATGTTTGGTTAATACTGCCGTCCAACAAATGTCCTAATCTCTAAAACAATCATTGCCAGGAGAAAAAAGTTTCTTTGTCCAAAATATACAACCCTTACTTTGAAGAAGATGCATAAGCAACTGAAAACAGCTGATAAAATGTTTGCAGATACACTCATTTAAGAAAAAAGAGAAAAATAGTTTAGCAAAGTTTAAGAGCACAGAGTTAATAAACGGCATCTTCGTTTAATTTGATTTGGAATATACAATATTACATGTTTACAGTTTCCTGCACATACCATGAAATAATTACTACACCCTGACATGTTTTTACTTACAAAACTACCTAAGGTTTCTGACTTAAGTGAGATGTTACGACACTATTACAGTGCTACATAAAAAGATCAGCCAAAATATAAAATGTCCATAACTCTATCCCCCCTAATAGCTTGTTAGTATTCTGGTGAGCATACTATTAAAAAAAAGAAAGTTGATATGTCGAGCCTGACACTAAACATAATCACTCCCCGGAAACAAGGGGAAAGAGTTTTGAAGCCGGGTTTGATGTCGGCAGCAGCTCGGAGTCAGTAATGAGGATGTTGATTTTGTTCTGATTATAGAATTGCTCGCCTGTTTGTTGATATCGCTCGGCTGTGTGTCCCCCCCACCCCCCGCCGAGCAGCATGGACACCAACTGCCAAAATGTGAATTAAAATTACTCACCATGCAATTAGTCACCCGGCTCACACTCTGAGCAGAAAATGTTCAGCACAGCAAGAGATCAGATTCAGAATTCTTGGACTAACCCCGATACTGTTGCTTACTTGGGATATAAACGTCTGTCTGTCTTTCTGTCTGTCTGTTTGTGAAATGCATATTTCTCAACGGCTTCAAACTTGGCGTCTGTATTGTTTATAAATGGCCCAAGGAAGTGGAGTGTTGGATATGGTTTGGTTTGGACACGCAATACATTTTTTAATAAAATGTGAGTAAACAGGCAAACAGCACCTTCAAGTCAATGGGGATGGGGCAGTGTTTCCTCAGTCTGCGGACCGAGTTGACTATGTCTTCCTCTACCTCATTAGATAAACTACAGCAGTGGCCATGTTTGAGCATTTCGATAATTTTATCAGACTGACATAGACATCCACGGGAGTCCTGTGTGAGGATCTCTATCACGGTAACAACATTCAGCAGTTTGTCTTCAAAGAAAAGGTCCAATGATTGTTTTGTCGCTGCAACTCTTTATATTGTATGGAATTTCAGAGCTTTTATTTTGAAAAGTTAATGTTTGAAGATTGAGTCGGTTACAAATAGCTGAGAAAAAATGTATGAAAAAAGTAAATCATTCAATGTAATACATGAGAAACACATTCATTTTCCTGTGATGAAACACATTGACTATAAAATCTTCATTGCAGATTAACCAGGTGGGATGAACACAATGTTTTCAAATTTCCCTTTGCACCATAGACTGTTAATGAAAAGCTCTGCACACAATAAATAAGTGAGAGTAGAGCAGTTTGAGGAGAACTCACTAATGACGAGGAATAATTCAGAAATAGCTGCAGAGCATTAACACGGGGCAAGAAAACCAAGTTCCAAACCGGCAGGTCTAGAACAGACATTGCATTAAAATTAACCAAAAAACAAACAATAAACAATCATCACAACATCCTGACAGGAATTGTTATCAAAATGCCGATTTTCTCCCATAGGTCCAGGGACTTAGCTGCAGAAGAACCCCATTGTGACATACCTCCGCATAATGAACTCTGCCCTGACCTATTAATAACTTCAGATGATCACGCACGTGCAAGACAATCCATTAACAATCGACAAACCCAAAGGAGGCAAACTCCATCCCAGATTCCTCGCACAGACATGTGAATTTTAAGATGCACTTAAAAAGCAGCCGAAACAACTCATACACCCTCAAACCCTCTTAGCAAAAATGCTAAAATCCGAGCACTCCCATTATACATAATTTAGGGGAATCTATATTCATAGAAGTGTGGGGCATGTTGTGCTCAATGGGGTAAAACGCCCCTGTGTGGCTAATGGAATGGCCTGAGTTGCGTGATTGAGTGAAATGTGCTGGAAAGATTGGGAGGAATTTTAGTGCAGATAAATAAAGAGAGGAGATTGTGCTTTTTACTGGGCGTCAGCATTAATGCAGCATCTCCCCAGGTGATCAACACATTCAAATGGAGAGATGGAGAGACGGAGGGAGAGAAAGTGATGGGGGAGACAACGAGGGGGAACGGGGGGGGGGGGGGGGGGGGGGAGAGACGGAGTGAGAGACACTGGGGGAATGAGAGAGAGAGAGAGAGAGAAGAGAGAGAGGACACTTTAAGAAATAGCCTGCCTCAATCCTACTCCACATGCACAAGGGCCGCAGTACAGCATCTCATATATCATCATAATGTTACCATTGGAAGGTTCAAAGGAAGGGAAGAAAGGGAGTGGGGAAAAAAAATGGGACTTCGCAAATTCAAAGCCAAAATAACCAAGGGACATTATGA
Source organism: Pleuronectes platessa (assembly GCF_947347685.1). NCBI lineage: Eukaryota > Metazoa > Chordata > Actinopteri > Pleuronectiformes > Pleuronectidae > Pleuronectes > Pleuronectes platessa. Next base: position 11,568,689 of record NC_070645.1, read on the forward strand.
AGCTTCTACAGTAGATGACTTGAGAAGGCCAGGCCTGTCACACGCATTTTCCCCCCTTTCTTCTCGTCCTACCTTCCATAATTCTACGTCAAATGTGAGCGGGCAGTCCCTTTTCTTTTCACCTCCCACTCTACACATCCATTACCTTTGGAGAGATGCAAAGTGAACATTTCAATTGGATTGCAATGGCCAGTTAGCGCTGCTTTGATCCCCACTCTGCTCTTTGAGGGCTCCATTGTTCCTGATTTGCTGGCTTGATTTGCCTGCCTATGGATAATGGCCAAGAAGCCCCAGTCTGGCCTTCTACCATCAACCCATTTTCTCACCTATATGAATTACAGTGATGTACCCTTAAGGTATGGCGGCCCTTCTTCATCCCTAGCCACTATATGGACTGGGGTGTAATGTATGTACAGATACCGTCATACTAAATACAGCTCCACGTGAAGTATGGCTCTGACGCAGGTATTCCATCCCTGCTTCAACAACACCAAGGATCTGGGTGTTAATTCCCCAGGTACCGAGTACTGGGGCTTGAATGGAGGCTGGGAAAACTATGAAATGGCGGTTATGGTTTTGTTGGGCCACGCAAACGCTTCATCTCATCAGTCAAACCCTGACGTGATGAACTGGTGCAGAGGTAACTCATAGTGTGCAGCAGTTTCTTCTTCATCGTTTGAATTGTGGGTTCCAGAGTCACCTCTGAGAGTCGAGCGGAGATATTTGCATGTTATCTCAATTTCTCTCCTGTTATTTAATATACGGAAGCTACTTGATTCCATATTCATCAAAGCTTCTCTATTTTTTCCAATCAAGCGCCGTGATTTTATTCTTCACGATCAAAGCTACATGCCCATTTTCTTCTATATAATATATGGAGATAGAGAATGTGAGAAGAGAGTTTACAGTTTGGTGATTAATGCATTTACAAGTACACCTTGTTGGTCATAACTACAATCTGATGATAATATATCATTGTGTGACTGTGTAGCACTCGGGTCCATGAACACTCGATAAATATCGTGACTTGTGTTGTGTTCAGACTTTAAAACGATTCTCCAGTTTACTTTTGTTGGCCATTCAGTGGTTCAGTTTTTATTTCACTAAAGTTTACATGTTGATTTAATAAACTTGACTTGAAAGTAACCTTCATTATATTGACATTTCTTAACACATCAATTCACATTTTCCCTGCAGAGGCGGGTATTAAAATTTCAGTTCCAGTCCGACATGCATAATAAGTGTGTAGATTTGTCTTGAAGGGGATCATTGACCAGCCGCACTCTCATCTACGCATTTGATTGTCTGGGTGAGAATTTTTTAAAAACAGCAAATTGCCCGGGCCTTGCCTCTTTCGGGCTCTTTTCTCACTCCACCTTAGGAACTTTGCTGCGGAGAGAATTTGCTCAAGTGTCTGGTCTCCTCCCAGATACAAATGAACAATTTGTTTTCCATTTCTTTCCAAACCTTCATCTCAGCCCCTCCGCTTTGAAGTGGGGAGTGGAAAGGGAGGTGAAGAGTAAAGGAAAAGGGGGGGGCTGCAGATTGTACGATAGCTTGTTTGTCTTCAAAGAGTCCCGACTTGCTTACAAATGCACCGGCGAGTACAACACCTTCAAGGTGAAATTGATAAATCTGGTGGTAAGCTCTTTCATGGCAATAAGAAGAAGAATTTGTAGAAAAAGGGGGGCATGGATTTTTTTTTTTAGATGCAAATGTTGTCAAACACCACCAGGGCGAAAACCAAATTGAACTGTGCCGGGCAGATAAGAGCTGTTTTTGCAAACGCAAAGAGGAACATAATTACATTCATGAACAATATCCACCTGAGTCTGGCACGGCTTAATCACGGCCCGATAACATGTTTGAGACTTTCTGTACTCGAGACATCCCTGTTTGCCCTTTGATCACCACCAAAGTTGGCCATCTTCAATGAATTTCTGAAATATCCACAACGTCCCCCCCCCCCCCACACACACTTGTGCACATCAAACACATGATCTTATTGTAGTCATTCAAACAAAAACTTTCCAGAGGCACAGACTCGGCGCAAACAAACAAGCCACGAGGAGGAGAAAAAAAAAGAAGGTAAACAGAGGAAGACAAAGAGAAAAGGGAGAAAACTCATCAATTGTCCATCTGCGGGATGACATCCTTTGTACCCTCTCTGTCATTTCTTTCTCATCTGCTAGGATGGACAGAATCTCTCTCTCTCTCTTTTCTCTCTCTCTCTCTCTCTGGGATGACTGCTTCACTGAAGTCCCTGGAGACACCTTTTTCCCTCTGTCTCTCTCGCGTCTCTGTCTCTGTCTCTCTCTCTCAGTTGCTGCTATTTTCCGGAAACTTTATGAATTAGTTACAAGCCTTTTTTCCTTCCTCACCTCCTCCCTTACTTTCTCATCTCAGCCCGGACGCGGATCCAACACCTGCCTCTAGACAAACTGTCCGTCTCTCTGTCCGTCTCTCTGTCCGTCTGTCTGTCTGTCTGTCTGTCTCCCCCCTCCTCTCCCCCTCCACCACTTTTTTTCCTCAATGCCTGTCTGGCCCAAAAGCACCCTGGGAACAAATATAAGATGAGGTTGAAAAAAAAGAAGAAAAAAAGAATATATATCTATATAGATATATATAGATATATATTTTTGAAAAAAGTTAGTGCTTATGCATTCGTAAATGAAATGCAGCTGTGGATCGAATGGCCTCAACTCTCTGCCGGCCGTGCCCCCCTCCCTCCTACTCCCACTAAGATTGGGCAGACACAGGGGGTGGTGTGCATGTGTGTGTGTGTGAGTGTGTGTGTGCCGGCGTCTGCGTGCGTATTTGTGTGTCCAACTCCTTTGTGACCGCTTTCCTGAACCCGAACCCTCCCCTCGCGGAGGGAAATGGCGGACTGTGGCAACGACAGGGCAGTTTTACAGTGCACCGGGCTGAATGTTAAACTTATATTTAATGTATGACATTTCACACAAATCATCCGGCCACAGACATGACCCTGGGGTATTCCGCAGATTGCTTTTTCAGTGCCTCAGCAACTGTGGAATTATTCGTCCCCAGAGAGAGAGAGAGGGAGAGAGGGGGGAGAAAAAAAAAAGCCTTTGAGTTTAGTGAAATGATCGCCCTCTCACTGCTCTGGCCATCCCAGACTGGGAGCTCTCTCTCTCGCTCTCTCTCTCTTTTCCCTCTGTGATATCATGATCGCAGGGCTGTGCCAAATTGAAAACATCTTGGCAGTCTGGAGGCTGTATGAAATAACCATATATTATGTGTAGTATAACACCCGATTGGATAGCAAAACAATTATGCTGTTTTGCAGTCTCAAAAGATTCCTTGTGCCCCTCTCAACCCTGCACTCCCTATGCAAAAATCTTCAGAGGGGACTGTGGAATTATCTGCGATTTGTAAATTGGAGTTGGATTTTAAACACCATGCACCCCCCCCGTCCTAGAATCTTGTCCGATATGAATAAGTCTACAACAGTTTACAGCGATGTGTGCATACCCCAGCATGGCCATCTGCACGGATTAAGAAAAACGCTGTAAATATCTGGTGTTCTGTTCCCCTTCGGTGAGGCGGTTTTTTTCGGGGGCCAACATGATATGGAAATGGTGGCAACCACAATAAGAGTTCATGAATACACAGTGAGGAGGGCCCCGACATTCCCAAAACACTGGAGTGCTGAAAATAAACACGGGGGGGCTGCTTTTTTTTTTCTTTTCGCTGCTATGGCAATTTGCTGAATGTACCACACGCAGAAATCTCAACATTGTCTTAGCCGTCTTGTTGGCTTAGCCCTGCAAAAACTGTGTGTTTACACCGGTAAGGGGGGGGGGGTTTCTGATGGCAGGTCATCCATTTTATCCGAGGGGACATTTTTCAACATTTAGGATTCAGATGTGAGAGGTAGCGTCACGCTCGGTTTTCAAGGTGAGACGGCAGACAGGGGAGTTTTCTAAGAGTATTAGGCCGCAGCCAGCACTTACACTTACTTACACGTGCGACTCATTATCCGAGCATTTGTATGAAAATGGCTGCTGCTGCTCCGTGCTTTGATTTTAAAACCGAAAACAGAGTAAACAAGTGAGATAAGAGGATTTGAATCGATGCATCACGATCAATTATGAAGAATCAATTGGTAGAGCAGTGCCGACATTGGAGAAAGGTGAAAAAATTGGAGCTAGCACTGTAAAGTCCACACACACACGCACACAGACACACACACACACACTTCAACCTATGCTTAATGGACAAGGCCCCAAAACTGCTCAGGAACCATTACACTCATCTAAATTAGGCTGTTGTGCCTCCAAGCTTAGCCTCAGCGTGCAACATGATATACAAGTGTGTGTGTTTTTAAACTCAGCGCTCATGATAAACAACCCAGATAAGAGGATTTGAAACTCTTGTGTTGTGTCTAATTATGGAGAATCATTTCATACAGCTAACGACGTCAGCACCGTAAACGATACAGAAAGAATATCATACTCCGGCCCCCCCCCCCCACACACACCCCTGAAACCGCACACACATAAACACTTTAAGTCACAACCACAGTCAACAGCATAATTATCAGTTTCCCCTCAGGGCGTTAGGAAACCTGTTCCTAATTGGAACCCAGTTGGGACTTTACATGGGATTAAAATACATGAGGCTTCTGCAACAGGGAAACACACATGCATTCGCAAACACACAAAACAATACCCCCCCCAAAAAATAAACCACACGAGCCCAATGAGTTGGCAACGCTTCCACCAAAATTTACACTTAATCTGGCATGATTCCCGCTGTCTCACTACACACAGGTCGAGCACAACAACGCGGGTCTCTGAAGCACAATTACGCCACTATCTCCCCCCCTGTTTTGTATTCTGTTTTTCTTTAATTTTTGTTCCATTTCCCTGACTTAAGCTGTTGTCTAATGGACAGCATCGTGACAGAAAGGGGTTTGGTATCAGATTGAAGCCGGTTGCCCTTTTTGCCAATTTGCGAGCAGCCTCCGCTGTACTTGTAAGATGGCCAATTAGCTGACCGTCTGACAGAGGCTCTCTGACTGTGGCTATTAAAACACACACTCGAAGGCGCATCCACGCACACACACACACACACACACACACGGAGGGGGAGCAGAGACACACATTCATACACGTTTGCACATGTACACACACACACACACAGAGCAGCACCACCTCTGACTGTCCATCTCTATCTGCTGCTTTTGCGAGAAGCATGCCTGGACCTCACCCCTCACCTTCTACTCACAATTAGGACACACACACACACACACATACATACACACACACACTCACACATCCGCCTTCATTTTTCCTCGCAGAAAGACGCAACGCTCCCTGACCTCTTCCAACCCCCTCACACCCCCACCTCTTCTCCCTCCCATCTCCCTCTGTTCCTCTTCTTCTTCACCTCCTCCCAAACCTGTTTTTTCCAACAACTCCTCTTCCCTCTCCCCTCTCTCTCTCTCTCTCTTGACATTAACTCTTCTCCTCTCCATCTTCCACTCTTTTTTCTTCCTCCTTCCCAGTATGTTGACTTCTCTTAAACTTTCCCTTTTCTTTCCTCTCAATCTTTCCGCATCTCATTTGACGTGGCCCTTTAAATAATTATTTATTTTGATCAAAAACACACACACACAATAGCACATATTTATTTTATGTTTTTGTCGTACTTAGCAGCGGTTTTTAGGAGTTTAGTCGTTTATTTAATTAACCTGAGGTTCAAACTATCAATTATGTTTTTCAATTAAGTGTTTGTTTATTTTCTGTATCAAATCAGTGCATATTTAAAGGACCCTCCAGGGCTACATGCAAAAATCATATAAACATGAACTGTAATGCACACACACATTGTGTATGCATGGACACACATTCTGCATATCTTAACACACACATGTTGCTGATGTGAACCCAGCATTTTAAACCAGATTATACTGTTTTATTGTGACAACATTCAACCAACTAAAAACAACTATCAGATCAAATTTAATTAAACTTCAATTAATGTAAAAATTAAGATCATTTTATTTGTCTCGTTTAATGAAGGTGTTTTTTTTTCTTCAAAAAGAAAACCAGTAAAAGAACAGATTTGAAAGACACATCAACACAAGCCCATAGGCACACAGGGGACCTTCCCCTGTAAAATCTCAACCTTTAACACCCCCTAAAACACACAAACACACACACACACAGACACACTCTATAAGTTGTCCATCACAAGGTTTCGCTTTAAGCATCAGCTCCAGTTCCATCACCCCTCTCCCTCCGTGGTCAGGTTCAAGGGTCCCCTACAAACACACGGGGTGGTTGTGGCTTCTGGGTGAGGTCAACAGTTCCCTGGGACTATAAATGGACACCTGCAGGCGTGCACACTCGTGCACCGGCCACGCACACGGACACGCACGTGCTTCTCACTTGGAGAGACCCGCATACAGAAATGAGCGTATACCGCAAACACACCCATATGCAAAAAAAATACATTCAACACTTTTGTAGGAGAAGAATTCAGGGACGCGCGTTTTGACGTGTGAAAAACAAAGGATAAATAAAATGAAATGACACCTACGCACTCGTCCTGGTGCACCTGCTTCTTCAAGGTCTGTCAGCCGCAGTCAAAATGGTGGCCACAATAACACCGGGCTTAGCTTTGATTCCTAATATGGAGGAAACAATTCTATTTTTTCTGTGGGGCGGCTGATACTGAGAGATAAAATTCAACCTCTGTCCCTCCTTTCCTCCCTCCCTCTTCTCTCTGAAACAAACACACACACACACACACACACACATACACGCTAACACACACACAGACACACACACACACACACACACCCTACCTCACTCCCTCTTTCTATTTTCTTTCTTGATATATCTGGACATTACTGTGTGTGTGTCAGCTTCAGCAGAAACACGGGGAGAAGGTGGGAGGGGGGGGGGGCACTGGTTGTGACAGACATATCCACAAACATGAACCCTTTTACAGAAATAAGAAAGGAAAATATTGTCATGTTGTGCAATGAAATTAGGACGAAGCAATACGTTTCTGTAGTTCAAGCAGACCCTCAGTCAACACAGCTTCCTGCCAGAGTCTGCGTTCAAATTGTAAAATAGCCTTGAAATGACATGTAAAGTTTATGTATTTGTATAAGAAAAAAATAAAAATCCCTGGATATATTTTTACTGAATAACCACTGGAAAAGAAGAAACTTTAGTTCTGCTCCGCTAAGATTTATTTGCATTGTAAATGCAATCTGCATGTCTATCTGCAATTATTCCTAATTAATTTTCATCTAATTCTTGAGAGACTATTTCAGGCCTAGAATTAACACAAAAGAACTTCTTGCCTCAGTTCTCGCACCAAAGATAATTATGAAAGTTAAGAGGGTTTGCTAATTTAAAAATGCTATCTGCATGACATCAAATATACATCTTTGATCTCACGCTGTCCCTGATGGTTAAATGCCTTTAATTATATTCCAAAAAATTAACTTCCGCTGAATAATTAACAGTAACTCTTCTTTTTTTGTTTGTATGTAGAGTGCATCGCAGTACTTTCTTTTTCTTTTTTCCCGGCTTAATGAATTCCAGCGACAAACAAACTCCCCAGTATATACACTACACACGATTATACAAATGTGCAGAAAATCCATCAGTCGCACATCAAAAAAATGCGCTCAATTTGTGCATTGCCAACAAAATTGCCTTTTTACGCAATGTGTGCAAATGGTGCTTTGCCATTCTCCGGCACATATGACTTGCACTTGGAGCAATTTCCTTAAATCTCTGCATCCACCGTGAACCATAATACTTATGCATTGTGAAAATTGCACAAAGCACACATATGACCCACATGTGTTCTTGCCGATCAGGGTAGACCTTCTCCATATCTCATTATCTTCCCCTATAGCATATCAGCATCTCCCTAGGTGAATGTGTATACATACAGAGAGAAAGAGAAAGAGTCAGATGATTCATATTATCTTTATCACCCGGCTACAGGAGCCGGCTCGCCTCCCCTGGTTCCTCCTCCCCATTATGTAAAACTATGGATTACGTTTGGTATGCGCATGAATCCTGCATTCAGAGGTGTGTGTTTGTATGCATGTGTGTGTGTGTTTGTGTGGGTGTGTGTGACTTTTTAGCATGTGTTTGAGAGGATAGCGGGAGTGGGTATAGCTACATCCATGCATGCATGTAAGCATCCATGCAGAGACCCCCCCCCCCCCCCCCCTTCATCTCTCTCTCTCTCTCCCTCTCCCTCCATCTATCATGCATCCATAGGTCTATCAGCTTTGGGAATGAGGTGTGGAGAGAGAGAGAGGGGGAGAGAGGAAGGGGCGAGGGGTGCATGAGGGGGAAGAGAAATAAATTTAGCCCCCCTACTTTAAAAATGCACATACATTTCCATACATTGAAAAGCACCCTCCTTGCTGCTGTATCCCCAATATGCGTCCCCTCGTCACACACGCACACACACACACGCACAAACACACACACACACACACACACACACACACACACACACACACACAAAAACACCAAATCCAGCCAAGATGAATGTGCATGTCCCGTTCAGTGAGTGCGGGTGAAAATCTACCCCTTGCTATATTTATCTTCATAAGAGCAGAAGGTGCATGCGTGTTTGTCATTATACACATTGCTTGTGTGCCTGGAATCTTTTTGTGTGTGTATGTGTGTGTGCATGTGTGTGTGTGTGTGTGTGTGTGTGTGTTTGTGTGTGTGTGCGTGTGTGCATAACTTCATTTACCTCACCAAAAGAAGACAAAAAAAAAAAGCTCCTGGCTGTTCTCCTGCAGTAAAAAAGAACGAAAGACAGAAAAAAAGAAGCTCGACAACATAGATTTTCTTGATACCCCAATGTAACGCACATCAAAGTATTGCAGCATGTACTCCAGGTCACAAAATAAGCAATTCAGTCAATCGAACACCTCGGGAGGAGCGTCTGCCGAGCTAAATCCACAATTCTCCAACTCCTTCCTTTTTTCATTTCCATACCGAAATTTGTTTGATGCGCGGATCCCAAATAGTTTATTGTGCGTTTGCCGTCTGTCACGTAGCGAGGCTTTCAGATATACGAAACAACCGCCGCAACCCTTTTCCCTAAAAAGCATCCCAGAAACACCCAGCCCTTGTAGATAATGATGGCCTGTCGCCAGAGAGGAGAGAGAGACACGGGTGTGGTATTATTAAGTGAGACTAGTTTGTTCAGGAGAAGTGTTTTTGGCTTTTAAAAAGTTCCATTTTGCACTCCCCAGGTGCCACATATGGGGTACCCCAGGGAGGAGCGCGGGTGTGTGTGTGTGTGTGTGTGTGTTTATGTGTACGGGGGCGTGTATTATGTGTGTACTCTAAAATATTCTGACTGAGCTGTCTAGCGGCTCACAGAGCAGGGAGATGTGTCCTGTCTCCTGCATTCTAATGTGAGTGGGTTTTTGGAGAGGGAAAGTAAACAGATATGCTTGCTTGAACACACACATGAAGACGAGTGTATGCGCACACCTGCTGTCTCGATGCGTATGCATGCATGTATGCACAGCCACACACAAATACTGTATGAATATGAGCATATGTGAACACAGGACGTGTGTATGTGTGTGTGTGTGTTTCCCCATCTGCTCTGAGTCCATATATCTGCCCATCAGGCTCATCAGGAGAACTCCAGCTCGGCCACGCTCATAAAACCAAGCGGTGTCAGCCAACTGATAAATATTAAGAAAAAGAAAAAAAACACGTTTCTTGCCCGTGAGGCTGCAGCTCTACGTGGCAACGTGAACCTCCGCCGGTTCACCCTCTCAATTCACTCCCTGAGCTCTTCAACGCTTTCCCATATCACACCTGCAGTATACGGCCTGTAACATAAGATAGTCCAAGACAATGAGCTGCCCAGTTGCCGAGGGGGAGGGGGGGGGGGGGGGGGGGGGTTAGCTGACAGTGTGTGTTACGGCAGGAGGCAGCGGGGGGATAGAGACAGGTCGAGTGAAGGGGTAGGCCGGGGCCCTTCAAACAAAATGTGACCCTTAAACAGCCTCGCCGAGAGAGCCATCCAGATCTACCTTGCTACCATATTTCCCTCTACCCCCCCCCCCCCCTCTCGCTGTTGTCCCATTTTCACCTCCCTCCTCGCTCGCCCAATCCGTTCACACACAGATGTGTAGTCTGTCAGGACTATGATGATAAATTAGCGCGGGTGCTGCTGGTGAAATAGGAGCTGGTGTCTGAGGACAGAGGGCGATCCAGTGGACAATGCCAGGGATGAGCCACTGATAGTTCAGCTGTGGTCGAACTATCAGCGGCCTGAAAAAGCACTTTGGACGGGACTGTGTCTGACTCATATTTGTTTCCAGTGCAGTTACAGTACAGGGGTCACCAAAAAAAACAGATTTCCAATATAAATTTAAAGCACAGGACTTGGCGTTCTTCTTATTCCGTTCTCTATTTTCTATTTCCCCGAAAAAATTGGCAAAATCTAAAATATGTTACGATAAAAAAGAATCCTTTTTAAAACAAACAGTACTAATGTAGCTTTAAAGTTGAATATTCCGCATAAGCTAAACATAATCTATTGTTTTCATGAGAATAAAATTGAGAAACAGAAAATAACACAGATATTTTCTTCGTGAAATTTATTGTCAGATAGAGGGAGATAGTTTGAAAAGCCTCAGTGTGTGTGTGTGTGTGTTCATGAACTATGCCAGCATATGCCATGAAATCATCGGTATGATAATATAATATTAATAGATGGCCGAGTCTTGTTATTTATATACATTTATAATACCTACATATATATTTGTGTGTGTGTGGGGGGGAGAGGGGTGTCAGAGGGTTGTTTGGTTGGAGGGGGCTGCATGCCTGTTTTTTTTTTTTTGGAGTGTGATTTTGTTTTTTTACCTGCAGGCTTTGGTTTTTTTGTGTGTGCGTGTTTGTGTCTATGCCTGCACTTGTGTGTGTGTGTGTGTGTGCTTGTGTGTGTGTGTGTGTGTACAGACATGTGTTTCTCATGAAGGCCCATGCCGGGCAAATTAATTCTCAGAAGTTGCGTGGCGGGGGCTCTCCTTCCCTTTGAAATGGGGCATACTGCTCCCTGTAATCAATAAGTCAAGCCATCTCGGCCGCATGTTGCAACCCCCCGGCACACAGATGAAGAAGCCCAATTTACTCATCATAAATTCTGATTCCCACAATAAATATGAGAGGAGGTCCCACGGTATTAGAATATCTGGAATCTCAGGGGTGTTTGAAATACCGACTGGCCCTTGCCTCGGCCCGGAGTTGCTTTGTTGGTTAGAATATGTGTTTTGTGTTGAATAATAATGACGCAAGGCCGAGAATATGTATTTCTGATCTGAGAAAGAAAAAAAAAAATCAAGAGGTAGGCCTACTTTTATTAATTTAAAAAAAACACAACCAGCTTTTTACTTGACACCATATACGACATGAGATCAAATATGTTTCCCCCGTATTCATTGAAAACACATTTCATGCATGCCAGAGACTTTCGTCTACCTTTGGAAAAAAAATAAATATCTGTGTTTGTTAAAAATCTTGGCGTTTTCTAATGAGCCTCGACAGGCTCCTCCAGACAAGAAGTGACGTGTGCCGGCACAGGCATGTGATGTCGGGGACACGTTAATCTAACGGACATGTGCTGTCTCTCCTGTTCAAAGGTCCTCTGCTCAGTAGGTCCGGGCACATGACAGTGACCCGGGGAGGGGAGATTGTGGCTTGGATGTGACACACCTACACAGGGTGGGGCGGGTGCTGCTGAACCGGCTCCTCGAACAGGGGCCAGTATGAAGAGGAGCGAAAAAGAGACGAAGATAGAGGAAGACGAGTGGGTGCACTCGTGTTGCATCTGTTTTGTTGCTGATCACTGCATGCAAAGCTACCTGTCTACAAGCAGGATTGTGTCTGCGTCTTTGAACGCACGGCTGCACGCACATCCGCACAAAGTGTGCACGTGTGCGTCTGCATTGGAGTGCGCAAAACCTGATTTAATGCAACATGGCATCCCCAACACCAGTGGCGCTCTATCTATCTTCTTTTTGGCAAGGACTTCCTGCTCTCCCGAGCGGTCCCGCCGTCACATGACATCAACGAGGCCCCCCCGAGCCCCGGCGCATGTTACCCAGACAACTGAGACAGCTCCAGCGCCATGACAACAAAACGCCAAAAACTGTCACGGCCAAATGTGAGTGGCCCGCTGCCAACATGGCGGCTTGAAATTGTCCGGGAGAGAGAGAGCGAAGCAGCGTTTGTCGAAAAATGAAAAAAAAAAAAGCCTGTTTCATTCGATAAGAGGAGAGAGAGCACGTGAAGTGAGACGATACGGGGCGAGCGAGGCGGCGGGGGGGGGGGGGGGGGGGGGGGGGGGGGGAGAACTCCGCCAAAGCGAAGAGTAAGAGAAAGTAGTTCTCTCCGTCCCGGTCGATACTGCTGTCTTCATTTGTAAGGCGGCGTTAAGAGCACTAATTCCTGACCTGTTTCTTACATCTGAGAAGAGAGCGCTGTGTCAGGTGCTAATCCATAAGTCTGCTGCTAAGTGGTTCATCAGCGAGTGCCCGGGATCGAATGTCGCCAATTAAGATGCCTAAATGCCTGGCTAATTGTACTCAAAGTGTAGTGTTCTGTCTCACACGTGATTAGAGGCTGAACACACACACACACACACACACACACACACACACGCAGCAGACACCTAGCTAATCATAGGCATTACAACTGCGAGGCTTGACAACATGAAAGCAGCTGTAACCGAGGGAGAGAACACAGGGTTTGATTGGCAAAACAATTTAGCCACGCAGTCTCATCATTAGCAATCACCATCAAACACTGATGGAAGTTCTTAATGCTCATTTAAGTCGTTTTGGTTTTCTGAACAGAAAAATTAAAAGAAAAAAGAAAATCAAGACCAAATGCAAAACGATTGAGTGCTCGGAAGGTTTTTTTTAATGGAACCAAATTCAGATATCTCCACAGTTTCATTCTCCAGCGAATTTGCTTAACATTAAAAAGTAATCATATTGATTTTTCTCAGTTTAAAAAAAAAGCATCCCGTCACCGATCAGCGCACAGTTTCCTCTGCACCAAACGTAACGCCTATAGGTGTGGGTTCGCAGGAGGAGACGTCTCGTGAAGAATGGGAGCAGATAGCATCTGCTCCGGGCCTCTCCCTGCTCTGGCCCACAGGTCTGGGGAGCACAGCGAATTGTGTCTGAAAGGGGGATGATACCCATCGGAATGTTAATGGTGCTGAATATTTCAGAGGTGGGATCATCGCATGGCAGAGGGAGGGCGTGCGGGAGGGCGGAGGGGGGGGGGGGCGTGCGGGCGGGTTTTCCCGAAAGCGTTTAGTGGTCGAAGTTCCTCTCTGTTATTGTAAACCCGAAGTCGGAGACGATTCCGATGCACAGCTAACAAGGTCCAGTTGCTGCGGAGGAGACGACTGTCTTCCCCCCCCCCCACCCCCCCCAACCCCCCGTCTCTCGTAACACACTGAAAAAATTATAACTTCTGAATTATACTTTATGTCATTCAGCTTTGAATTATTGGAGCAATAAACAATAACAGAAAGACAACAGAAAAAGTATGTGAGCCAAAATATTTTGTTTTTTATCGTCTGAATTTGAATTTGTCGGATGCATACATTTCAGGATGTGTAGCTTTTTACTGTGTGAAAGAAGCAGCCTTCAGACTGAACTCCATTCACAAAGCGATAAACGCAGGTAACTCATATTCCTTGTGGCTCTTTTACAGTATTTGTCATGATGAAATATCAACCAGCATTACACATATGGTAAATCCAGTTACCGGGGCTATGTGACAGAAGTACTTCTTAAGGCTTTTTTAAGCAAGACACAAAAATCATGGGAGCCGTAAAAAAAAAAAACTTAAAAAAAAACAAGGGGATTGCCCCAACAGTCCTTATAAACATCTGGCAACCACTAAGCTACCTTTATCCCAGCCAAAATGACTGGTTGTGTTAGCCTTGAGAGAGAAACAGGAGGGATGTGCTCTCTTTGCTTACCAAAGTGAGTTCTCTGAGTGAGAGAGAGAGAGAGAAAAGAAGAAGCAGGAGAAAAGGGGACGGGGGTCTAAAATTAAGAAAATGATTGTGTGCTCCCAGATGTGTGCGGGGAGGATGACCCGGGAAAGTCAAAGTTGTCCCCCATCAATCATTGCCATATGCTTCTAGAGAAATGGATCCTACAGGACACTTCTTATTCCTTTTTCTGATTAGTTCATTTCAGAGATGAAGAAGTGGAAGGGGGGGGGGGGGGAGAAATGGATGGTGGGAGCGCTCTGAAAATGGACAGCCCCGATGTAACCCAAGAACAGAGAGGGTTCAATGTCAAAATTAAGGCCTGTTATTTAAGACTTCAGGGATTGCTTTTTTTTTTTTTTTTGTCGATCTCTTACTCACTCACTTTTCCTTTTTTTTTTACCCCCCCACCTGCGCTCCATCCTTTCTTTTCTGGGGTTCGGTGTCAGGGAGCGATAGAGCGAAGGCAATGTGTTCTTAACTCTGATCAAAGCCGGGAGAGGGGAAAGCTTTTCTAATGACTGGCATTCACTCTCCTTACTTGATCCATCTCTCCTCTTTCCCCCTCTCCTGTCTTCCGTCGCTCCCCTCTCTCTCCCTCTCTCTCTCTCTCAGGGCATCGGTAATTATCGGCGAGGTCTTAGTGACTGCAAATGAAATTACCATTTAAGAGAGAGGGAGAAAGAGACATCCCCTTTGCCATAGGAGAGGGCTTAAGTGAGGCGGCTCGGGTTTCAGCTATTGATTTTTAAACTGCTACATCAGAGGGTGTAATGCTTTCATAATTTCAAATAAACTGTCTGGTTACGAAGTACTAATGAGAGAAAAAGTGAGAGCGGGACGAACAAAGTAAAAGAACGATGGGGGGTGAATTTTAAGTGCTGACGGGCGAATGGGGGAAATTAAAGTAATGCATCGGTGAGACAGGATGTGTCGATAGTCCGGCAGCAACTGGTTGTTTTTTGAGAAATGCGTGATCCATTTTTTTGGTGATAATCAATTAATGATTGATATATTCACTGTTCCACTTGGATCCATGACTTCCAAAAACACCAACAGGTAATCAAAGAAATGTGGAACGTGTCCCGATTTCATTTCCCCCCACAAAAGTCGACGTTCGGCTGGAAACATATATTTCTCCACAAGTATCCAATTCCCAGTTCCCTTTCTTTGAAAAAATAAAAGAACAGTGAGTGTGTTAGGTAGTCCCTCTTTCTCAGACACACGTTCATGAGAAATTTCAAATGTGTCATACCTGAAATAATAGTTTATTCTACGTGTAATTGGAAGAAAGTTTTAAAAAAAGTTTGTTATTTACTGATAGAGCACGGGAGGATAATACAAGATGAGGTACAAAGAAAGAAAGGTGGATTTTTGGATGACACTGCATAAACCCAAATCTCTCTTTCTCTCCACCTCTTTCTCTCTCTCTCTCTCTTTCTGTGTTCTTCTCTCTTTCTCTTTCTCTCTTTCTATCTCTCTCTCACCACAGACCGCAGGCCGTTGGAGGCAGCTTAGAAATCTCTTACATCTGGAAGAGCCATAATTCATGGGATTTGGCCTGACAGCCATGACAGGCATTGGGGCGGCCAGCAACAACTGTCTCCTGTGTTAGCAGAGTGTGTGTGTGTGTGTGTGTGTGTGTGTGTGTGAGACAGAGACAGAAAGTGAGAGACAAAGAGCGACAACATGCAGGACAGTGTGTGTGTCTACTTGCAACTTTTTATTTATATGCAGGAAACTTGTGCAGATTAAACCCCCTGAACAAGGTTTGTTCAACTTTTTTATTCGTGGAACTTAGTTTGGACCCGAGTCAGGGCCTGTTTGTTCGTTCACTACACACACACACACACACACACACACACACACGGTAGAGTGGCAGAAAGTAATCGAGAACATTTACTAGAGTTCTATACTTTTAGTGCCGCGCCACTTGATCCTGCTTTCTCCACCGAGTAACAGAGGCTGGAGATGTTCCTTTCAACTCAACTGCAAACATTTGTTTGCAGATTTGTTTTTAAACGCAAAACACGTGCAACAAATAAAATGTGATGTTTCGTTATAATTTTTAACTCTTCAACTGTATGTTAAGTAATTCAATCGGATACATTCAAATGCTTGTTTGTATAAAGAAAAATGTATTGAAATCAAGTGACATATTTACCATAGGCAAACTATTTAGAATATTACATATTTATATAAAAAAATTACAATAGCATAGAATAAAATATTATTCTATGAAGTGGTTCATTCTAAAATAATTTTTTCATATTTATCTATATTAGCAAATCTGACAGATTTGAATGCAGTAATTTACCTGTAACACACACATAAGCTCTGGGGCATTGTAAAAAATACTAAGGTACAAATTCTGAATATTTATTTTACTATATTTCATTTTACCCAATATTCAATTGACTGTATAACGTGGCAGTGAAGACAATTTAGCGAGAGGACAAATACACACATGTTTTTCTTGGACATATCTCTTTAACACATATGCTGCCATATCGATGCACGAATGTTTCTACAGGTTTCTCCACACGTTTGCACAAACCGACGTGCAGCAGATGAAGCAGTGGCGTCCATGTGTTTCGTGGCGTGCCAGAGGCTCCGTGTGTCGGCCCTAAATATTACACACAGACAGTAGCTATCGCTTCCAAGCCTAAAATCCCACATTCCACATTCCTGATTCCAGTGGCTCGCCTGCTAAGCTGGGCACCACATGAAGCGCCATTGTTAGAGAGAGAGGGGTCATGTATCTCCCTCTGTCTGTCTGTCCGTCCGTCTGTCTCTATCCCTCCTTCTCTCTCCCCGTTTGTCCCTCCGCCCATATTTATCTTATTCTCGTAGTCTCCATCTGTGACTATATCCCGTTTCTCTCTCCGCTGCCTCGTCTTCTCCTCT